>NC_134485.1:55279933-55579933 GCF_040206685.1 Ascaphus truei
TAGCTCTTTCACCCCCCTCTCCCCATGTAGCTCTTTCACCCCCCCCTCTCCCCATGTAGCTCTTTCACCCCCCTCTCCCCATGTAGCTCTTTCACCCCCTCTCCCCATGTAGCTCTTTCACCCCCCTCTCCCCATGTAGCTCTTTCACCCCCTCCTCATGTCACACTCACACACCACTCCCTCCCCATCTCACACCCCATCATGTCACACTCACCCCCCACACTCCCACCCCCTCTCCATCTCACACTCACCCCCACACTCTCACCCCCTCCCCATCTCACACTCTCCCCCCCCCCCCTCCCCATCTCACACTCACACCCCCACACTCTCACGGCTCACAGTCTCACCCCCACACTCATCCCCCCCACATGTTCCACTCACCCTCACCCCCTCCCCATGTCCCACTCACACACACACACACAGACACTCCCTGCCCATGTCCCAGTCTCACACTCCCTCCCATGTCCCAGTCTCACACTCCCTCCCCATGTTCCAGTCTCACACACACTCACCATGCTGATGTAGGAAGAAATAATGCTGTGTAGCTAGGTAGCTAGGTAGCTAGGTAGCTAGGTAGCTACTGTAGGTAGCTGTGTAGCTGTGTAGCTGTGTAGCTGTGTAGCTGTGTAGCTGTGTAGCTGTGTAGCTGTGTAGCTGTGTAGCTGTGTAGCTGTGTAGCTGTGTAGCTGTGTAGCTGTGTAGCTGTGTAGCTGTGTAGCTGTGTAGCTGTGTAGCTGTGTAGGACAGCGCCACCTAATGGCCAAAAGGGAAATTGCAGCTACAGACGGCTTTTTTTCTCTGCTCCTGACAAAATTGCCGCCCTGCCTGCGCCCCCCCTAAACAATCTTGCACCCCCCAGGGGGCGCGACCCCCAGTTTGTGCACCGCTTCTCTAGGGTATTGATATAGGGCTCTGATCCCTTCTAAAAAAGGGCCCACAAAGCCAAAGGACTTCATCGTGCTATCCAAGAACCTCCAGTCGATTCGACCAAAGGCCTTTTCTGCATCCAGACTCAGCAGAAGGCCCTGGTCTTAGTTGCTTGAATATGTTCTATTATGTCTATAACTTTCCTTGTGTTATCAGAGGCTTGTCTACCAGAGACAAAGCCCACCTGATCAATGTGTATTAACCAAGGTAGGATATGGTTTAGCCTGTTGGCCAACATTTTACTGTAAAACTTAATGTCTGAATTTAGAAGTGAGATAGGCCTGCAACTGCTGAATTGAAGGGGGTCACGACCTGGTTTATGTATGATGGCTAGGTTAGCTGTAGTCATTGTCGTTGAGATTGATTTCCCTTCCATAAACGAATTAAACATTTCTAAGAGATATGGTGAGATTGTTGGGAGGAATTTTTTGTAATAGTTATTGGAAAGTTAACCTGGGCCTGGTGATTACGATTTTTGAGATTTTTGAATGCTCTAGTTAGTTCTATCTGTGATTTTCCCATTTAGGCTCATTTGTTCGGCTATGGTTAGTTTTGGGAGATTGCAGGATTCTGAATTTGACGGCGATGGAACATTTTCTGACTGATTTAAATTATATAGGTTTGTATATAAACTTGCAAAGAGCGCTACTGTATCTCATGCTCACAGCATCACCCTATGTCAGTAGGCCATGTAGGAGATCTGTAGTGCCTTTAAATGACTCAGGTTCCAGGGGTTAGGGGTTCCCTGTGCAGTGGCAGTCTATTATAGTTACCCCCTTCTGCAGGGCCGCCTATTCCTCTTACGTCTCCCTTTTTACTCACCCCACCAGGATTGTAGTGGGTACTGTATCCTCAGCAATGCCTTGGTGTGCTTCCAATCTCCCCTAAGATTCTCCTCTACTATTAGTTAGGAAGGCTCTAATCCTTCTTATTATATAGTGGCTGCTCCTGCGGTCCTCTCTAGGGTTTTCCCTCTCCCCGTGTGCCTCGGCCCACGTTGAGGCCTCTGTAGGTGTCCTGTACCTCTGAGCTCTTCCCCATGCTCTTTTATGCTCTCTGCGCTGTCCTGGCAGCCATCTTGGGAATAAGGCAGTGAGATATGGGGAGTTGATTAGTGCACTAGCCGGGTGGTCTCACAGCCCTCACCTTCTACTTCCGCTTATCACTCCCGCAGGGTAGGGACCCGTTCAACCCCCTCGCCTTATGGAGGATCGACTCAGCAGCGCCTCGGCAGGGTTCCGTTTCCAAAATGGCCATCGTCTGATCAATCTTGGCCTCAAGTCCTCCGAGGACTCCTTCATCGGGCGTTCTCCTTCCTTCCCCCACAGATAGAATTAGTGGGAATGCTCTCAAGGTTAGTCTCCTGCAGGGAGCGCTCACTTTGGGAGTGATTTTGGGGGCCAAATGGGTCCGTTCCATTGTCGTGTGGACAGAGCTCAGTCGGTGCACGTCTGCTGAGCTCCACGTCCAAGCTCCGCCGACAAAGTAACTTTTAATACATATACAATGAAAAATATTGAGAAAGGACCTCCAAAGAGTTGCAAAATAGAGTATACATTAATGTAATACAATGTATCCATGATATATAAACCTACCTGAGTTAAAAAGTAAAAAAATGTATTGAGACAAAATTAAGTAAATAGTAAAAGAAAACGTAATTATAAAAAGCACAAGATATGAAGGTGATCAAACCACAATGTGTACTGTTCCTAGAAGTAGGACCTATTACTTAGTGGTCATTTAAGCAAAATGATAAGCAATGAATGAATCCTGTATGTTTACATTTGCAGAATAAAAAAACTCCTGATTTAGAGCTTGTACTGTATGATAATGCAGATTGAAAAATCAAAATGCATTAAATCACATGTTGGCTTATTCAGATTATTATCTGCTTAAATACAGGTAAACCCCGTTATAGCGCAACCTGTTATAACGCGAATCGGTTATAACGCGGTTTTCACGTGGCTCTCGTTTAAAAAAAAAAATAATAATTGAAATTTATTTTTTTTACATTTTTTTTGCACTGCACACACTGCACACACTGCACACACTGCACACACGGCACACACTCTCACTGCACACACTCTCACTGCACACACTCTCACTGCACACACTCTCACTGCACACACACTCACTGCACACACACTCACTGCACACACTCTCACTGCACACACTCTCACTGCACACACTCTCACTGCACACACTCTCACTGCACACACTCTCACTGCACACACTCTCACTGCACACACTCTCCCTGCACACACTCTCACTGCACCACTGCACACATTCACAGGACACTACATACTCACAGGACACTGCACACACTGACTGCACACTGCACACACTCACAGGACACTGCACACACTCACAGGACACTGCACAGCCCACACACTCATAGAACACTGCACAGCACACACACTCACAGGTCACTGCACAGCACACACACTCAGGACACTGCACTGCACAGCACACACACTCACAGGACACTGCACAGGACACACACTCACAGGACACAGCACACGCACACGCACACGCACACGCACACGCACACGCACACGCACACGCACACGCACACACACACACACACACACACACACACACACACACTCTCTCATCCTGACCCCTTCCAGATGGGCATTTTAGTATAAATAGATATGGGGAGTACAGCTGACATTTATTTATATAGCTTGTTACTGAGTCTGTAAACCTTGATTTCAAAGTTTAGGTATGATCTGTATTTTTTTGTTTGCTAATGCATTGAAAAATAAGGTTAAATAGGGTGAAAATGAAGCTCAAGGTGGCACACACAAAAAAAAACATGGCAGTCATAGGATACCAAATATCACAAGCAGTGGCTGGAATGGGGTTAATATTAGGGAGCATCTAAAGGGGGGGGGTATTATAATACTCAGATTACAATAAATGTGGTTCTTGTCCTGGTTTTAAAGGATACGATTCAGGGTAAACAAATGGGAGTTTGATTTATGAAGTAGTTAATACACATTGCGCCCTTCCTGATAATTTACTCAACCTGGCTAATTTTTAGATCAGCAGTCACTGTAACCTGGGTTTCAACGCATCTCCCATTTTTAATCACGTTTATGCAACAACATACACATCACCTCCTTGCCATGACCGTGGGGGGCACTTATTATTTCCCATTTGTGATAGAAAAGCGACCAGTCGCCCTGACTTACTATTGATAAAAAGGAAGGCAGCAAGGTTTTAAAGAGATCTCCCCCCACCAGTGCTCAGCGCTAACAGCCACGCCAGCTCTCCGCCATGTTCCGACTTTATCCTGCTCACATCAGACTTGTGCGTGATGACTTTGCACCTGGCGGGGGCATGCACTCCAATGGCTGCACTAGCTGTACGTGAGTCGCGGGACAACATGCAGAGGGATGTGGGCAGCTTCTCAATGGCCCCTGCTATAAGGTTCAGCAGAAGCCCAAAAAATAGCGGAAGAAAATTTAACTAGCCCAAAAACCCGCAACCCGCGACTAGCTAAAATTTCCCGCGGAACTGGGACTAAAACTAGCCCAATTGGGTGGGAAAACCGCAGACCTGGCAACACTGCTGCTGGGGAGGAGGGAGGAGGGAGGAGGAATGAGGGAGGTGCGATGACGCGATCCCAGGTCTCCCCCCTCTGTAGACACGGAAACCCGGGCGTGGCGGCCATTTTTAAATTTGTTTAATTCATTTATTTATTTAATTTAATTAGTGCGACCCCGTTTGTAGCGCGGTCGGATCGGGTGGCCCCCGAGGACTGGGCTATAACAGGGTTTACCTGTAGATAGGTACATAGAAGGGATTCAATGCCATCTGTACAATCTATATAAACAAGATTGCCCAGATCTGGTCGGATAAGATGAAAATGTATAAGATCCAGATAGTATCAAGAATATTCGACTTCAAATAATAACAGTGCTTGCTTGCCAAACCTCAGTTATAACTGTATAATCCTTAGAGCAGCAGAGGTGGCAACAATTTTCTTCTAACCAAGTAGAGCGAGGTAGCCCATACTCTGTTCATCTGTTATTTAATCTCACCTGGGCTCAGTAACTCATAGCCCTCAGTACATATTATTACTTTTTGTTTGAAGTGCTTTTAAGGCTTCAATTAACAAAATAGATACCCATGGAGGTATGTTGTTAGTAGACAGTAGATGGCTTAGCTTGCACTGCTATAGCTGGGGCCTAGAAAAGTAGTGTTTGTGGGTTCTAGTGCTACTGGTTCTGACACTATTCCAGTCATTAGGTTGGTGCTTTATTCTTATCAACTCAATATAGTTGGTTTAGAAATCTTTTTAGGAAATGTGCAATGGGAGTCATTTAAATATACTGTGCATAGCCATTAGCAATCTTGTGTCCTCCTTTTTCAGCACAGGCATGTTCTCCAAACACTGCCAGCACCAAATTAACAGTAAAACTGCAATTTTTTTTAAAGATTATTTCAGAGCCCGTTGTGTGACATTGGTTCTTGCAAAATGAAAGTCCCACAATGTCAAAGTGATAAATAATGCATCAAAACATCAATCACCAAAAATGATTTTAAACGTTAATTTAAAAACTGTTGAATGATACTTTATCAGGTGTTAGCAAGAAAATCATTTTCACCCAAGCAGATCCATGGCTATAAATTAATTACATGAATAATGATCAAATATGTGAAGGGCTTATAGGTACCAGTTATGCATGTAATTATTTAGAGCTTTGCCGAACTGGTGAAAGTACATAACACAGATAGGGATAGATCCTCAGAATTCCGTTAACTCTAGTAACATCCATTAGTTTTCCACAGTTTAACATGTATCTACAAAGCTAATTATATGAAATGTATGTTGCACAGAGACACGTTAACCCATACATGGCACATGCAAATTGGCAAAACTATAATGTCTGTTCTGAATTAATACACATGCATTATAGCCATGTAACACATGTGAGTTACTGTACCTAAAGCTAATGCCCATGAACATGTTCAAATTCAAATAAATACACATTACATACTGAAGTTACATCAGCTAGACCATTAAAGTGTCAACATGGCTGATCAGACATCACCTCTGCTGCTGGTACTGCTGTTCCTGACAGAATCAGAAGACTAAGTTCACTGAAGCAGAATTGGACATTTTATCAGTGGAGTGGTGGACAACCACTCCAAATTTCTTGGTGCACTGTGCTCATGCAGAAGCACAGCAGAAAAGCAGAGGATTTGGGGCAGGATCCTGAACAACATCTAGGCCCTGGGCAACACGGTCCGCACTGTGGACATGCTAAGGAGTGTTGGGCCGGTAGTAAGCACAAGCTGAAGCACAAGACATCAGATGGTTACTATTAGTATGGAAAATAGCTGAAGCGCTCAAATGCAGGTCTATCTCAAAATGATAATAAGCCAGACCACTATACCAGGGTACTAACAATTGATATAATACCTATTGTGTCATATAATGGGTACTATCCTCCTGAAGACAGGTGGTGTGTGGTGCAACCCACTCACCATCAGTCTCATTGGCAGGTTCCCCTGAAAAATATACAAGTACTCACATCCTGGTAGGGCAGGCAGGCAGGCTGTGCAGCTACTCAATGCAATACAGGGAAAAGGGAGACCAAAAAGCGCACCAGCACAAACGGAGCAGGAAGAACCCAGGACAAAAAAATGATTAAAAGGGCACTTTAATGTGGGTTCTTTTGCCACATTAAAGTGCCCTTTTAATCATTTTTTTGTCCTGGGTTCTTCCTGCTCCATTTGTGCTGGTGCGCTTTTTGGTCTCCCTTTTCCCTGGGTTACTATTAGTAAAATTAATAATTATACAGTGTGTAAAGCAATAAATATAGCTACAAATAAATAGCTTTGGATCAGAAAAAAAGTCAAAATGTAGTGTACACTAGGGGAATCCAAGTGTAGAGTGTAAGTGGGCGCCTGCAGCTTGATGTGATGTTCATTACCATCCAAACTCAATGTGTACTGTGTAAAAAAGCACAAAAACAACTCCATGTGGCAACTGTGCCATGTGGAGGGGATTTTGCGCTTTTTTACAGAGTCAATATACTGTACCTGAATGCATACATTTTTAACAATAAGATTTTTCCACTTTGGGGGTAATGAACACCTACAGAAGATTAAAAGACATATGCCAGTTGAACTATTAAACAAATGGTTTTGTTTGCTAATTAGGTACATTAGTGTTCCATGGCAGCCCTTGTATTACAATGTACAGTACAAGATCAACATTCAAACTTATATGACATTCCTGGAACAACATTTGCCCAATAATGGGAGGTGTTGATTTAGGATTAGTTATATGAGAGCATCAAAAACAGGGCTTAAGGTTATGTAGTAATGCCTGTGTTTAGTATTGTTATTGCAGGCCAAGTTACCACATTATGTCCACATAGATGCAGGGTATAGATTCATCTCAAAACATACGTGTGTAATTGTGTTGGTCATTCTGGTTTTTCCAACAAGCAGAAAATGGACACTGAAATTAGCTACAGAAACCCTTTATGATTTTAAATCTTGGATACCAGAAAGAGGTAATACGTAAGTATTACAAGCTAATAATACAAAGTATTAGACATTAATGTAGTGCAAAATATAATGTGCAAATATAGTGCATCATCATCTAAGGAATGGTATTATATTAGAAGTTAAAAATTGAATTTTTATGTTGAAAGTTATATAACTTTGCAAAGAATGGAGTAAGTGCCCAATAAGTCTCCTTTTAATCTCCGTGAACACCCTTCTCCTTAACGCATAATACGGCTAGGGGTGAGGAGGTGGGGTTTAACCTTCATGAGGAGGATGAAGGGGTTAATCCCTCACATACCATTGGCAGACAGACCATAGCCTATTGTGGATAGGATATGACTCCAAACATCAACGTGCTTAAAGTGGCGAAAAAACAAATGCGAGATCTTAAAAGCGAATTAAGTCTTGGTACTCAACAAAACTACTAGAGTCTCAGTTAGTCAAAAAACAAATGCGCATTTAAGACTTTTTTGTTATTCCGCTCGGATATGCAGAGCCGAAATGAAACCGCTTCTAAAAAAGCCTTTCTCGCATGGTTTGGACCTGCGAGAAGGGCTTACAGAATACCAAACCGACAAATCCAATCGGAAAGGGCTCTTTCTGCCCAGACATGCATAACTTGCAGCTGCTAGACTATGCCCCTATATATGACCCTGTATGAGTTGCCAATTGGCCCTAATGAAAGCAATGCATATTGTATTTAATGTGGTATGCATTGTACTAGTTGGAATTAAGCTTCTGGATCTAAACAAGAAAACAAAATAATATATAGCTGTTGCATGACAAGCTTTCTTCACTTAAGTTGTTTGCAAAGTAGGATTGTAGCATGGATTAATTTTTAAAGTTTCAATCAAAAGTACACTTGATTTCTAGAAACCACCCTTATACTATCCTTTCTTATCATCTAGTCTATGATGACATTTATTAATTTATGAAATATTATGCATTTAGTGTATATACCAGCTAAAAGGGAGTTGATCTTTATGGGGTTAGCAGGCTTGAGCCATTTTTTTTAATCAAAATATGGAACTAAATGAATCCTTTAGTTATATGATTCGGGATCAAATGTAAAATGTCACTAATAAATAGCAAACCAATTTGGGAGGAGCGTAGGTTTTTTGTATGATGACGTCACAGCGCCATGCGGCATCACATTGTCATGACAATGGGATGCAACGTGGCCCCGCATTGCCATGAAAATGTGATGCAGCATGGCGCCGTGGCATTACGTCGCATTCCATTGTCATGGCAACGCAACACTATTTGACGTCACAGAGCCATAATGACAGGATCATACAGGGGGAAATGCGGTGAGGAGAAAAGATGCCGGGAGAAGATCCGCCAGCCACCAGAGATAGTAAGAGCTGAGGCCCCGCACATGTCACTGCACCAAGCCCCACATCCCAGCTTGCCCTGCTAAGTATGCAAAGTTTGTAAGTATGGCCCACCCCTCACCTCCTAAAAAAAAACAACTCTCTCTCATTTTATGATCTCCACAAACAAATTTACAAATAGTTCCAGCCACACAATGTGCCTTTATTTGACTGATCTGTGTCAAATTTGAGGCGGATTTAAATTTCAGTAAAAAATGTGCCCATCTCCAACATTATATTATAGGAGTAGGTCCAAGCTCACTAATTCTGTTTTGCTTTATTTATTAGTTTGTACCTTTATAAAGGATCTTACAATTCCAAACGAAAGACATTATATGTAGGTAAACTGTAGTATCTGTTTAGGTGAGTGAAAGTTATTCTGTATATCAAAAAAGCTCAAAGTGAAAACTCTAGTGTTCTTTTGTGAAAGTTGATGGATTATGATTTCCCTTTTCATTAGAATCCAAAAAGCCTTTAGCATTCCATTACTCAAAAAACAATTTTGCAGAATGCACCTTATCAATTCACACAAGAAGTACATAAAACTGCTCCAACCCTACATTTGTAAAGAAAAAAAAGGCTGTTTTGCATGTCTTGAATGATACAGTGCAATACCTGGTCAAAACCTTATTTTTTAAGATATACTGTACATGGCCTGGTTGATTGCACAATATGTTTGCATTTATAATTAGCTATAGTTATTTTGATTGATCATTAGTCTAACTGAAGCCTATACTAATAATACTGTACATTATCATAGACTGTCATTTATCAAGATGAGTACAGCTGTAACTGACGGTTGTAGACTGCTTGTCTTGAGAATTCTGCACTTAAACCCATCCCACGCGGCAAGATTTCTGCCGCATGCTGTGAGATTTCTGCAGCCAGACTAATGGCTCATTGGATTAACACAGCAGGGGTCCCTGCATTTGAATGGGACTCACGCTATGTGAATTCTATCGGGCTGCGAGTCCCATTCAAACGCAGGGACCCCCGCTGTGTTAATCCGATGGGCCAGTACAGCCTGCTGTGGATCATCTCACGAGTTACTGCGAGATGGTCACAGATGTTCCTTGGCAAGCAGTCTATAACCGGCAATTGCATCTGTACATAGCACTGAGAGACTGAATATATATACCTGCCTTAAAATCAGCATTCTGTAGTGTTTTTACTGTATGTTCATATTCTTGTAATCTTACAGATATAGTTTACGTTATTGCACTCGTTATCGCACGTTACTGCTCTCATGATATTTATCATGATATTTATCATGCAATTTACAGTGGCTCAATTAAAACGCCGGTTACTTTAGTCCATGGATTTCTGCGAATCAGTCCGCAAAAAGGGTGATTCATCTGTTCCGATTTAAAATAAAAAATTTTATCACTGGCAATCCAAGCCACGAATTTCGCAATCCGATTGCGGATTTTAACAATCCCATCTATGGATCCACAATCCACTGGTGAATTTGAATAAAACAATTCCCAGATTCAACAATCCAGCGGCTGGTGGATCCGCGGATTGGATTGTTAAAATCCACCAGACTATTGTATCCAATGGTAGTTTTGGATTAATCCACATGGATTGAAACTGGAACAATCCGTTTTTGGATTTTACACTGTGGAACAGATTTTTAATGGAAATTACGCTAAATGGATTTTGACAACATTGGTTCATTTCTTAAACGAATAGCACAATGTCACATTATTGAATGTAATGTGTGAAATAATGTCTGCTACATTACAAATGTCACAAAAGTGGTTTTACTATAGGTGAGCGTAACTAGAACACAGATATTTGGCTGTTATTTATATTAAGCTAAAGGTTTAGTTTTGAATCACATGTAATGGTAACTATCTCTTACTGCTTTCTCATTTAATGATATTAGGGATAAAAAAAATTACAATATGGTGAAAATGGTAATGGGATGACGCTTGGAAACACTTTGCCCTAAAAACTGGTTGTACGTATACAACTGTTTGTTGCTGCACTAGTGTCAAACCTTAACCAGGACTTAGGGCCTCATGCAGTAAGCGTCGATTAAGTGAAATCGGCAAGCTTACCGATTAGTCATGTTAATGGCGATTTTTCCTCTCCGTATGCAGTAAGTGCCGAATACATTCAAAATCAACCCGAAAACAAATCCGCCCACTCTCACGATGATTATCCGATCACACACAGGTGTATCGGCGTGCGTGGCGGGGTGCTGATAGGTTGCCCAATCACAAATCTTGCTGAATCAGGCGAAACAAGCATGTTTTGGATTGCGCGCCATATTTAAAGGCAACGTGTACTGCTAATCATTCTCTGTGTTGTTGGGAGTGAGAGAGAGACGCACAGAGCTGGCTGATTGAACATTTGCATATTGACGGAGAGACTTGTTGTGTATTGGGTGAGCTTTGTCCATTGTTGTTTTGTTTACATCTTTGTCTTGTTTTATACTGTATGTGGAAGTGTTTCGTGTGATTGGCTGTACATTAGTTGTCTGTTTTTTGTGAGTGCTGGAAGTATGCCCGCAAAGCGTGGGAAGAGTGATGCTGGTGGGAGTGGGAGTGCTACTCGTGCGAGTACGCGTCGGAGTGAAAGTACTGTTCAGGGGAGTGATGTTGCTGGTGCACCGAGTGGTGTTGCTGGGAGTGGGAGTGCTGGTGCTGGGAGTGGGAGTGCTGTTGCTGGGAGTGGGAGTGCTGTTGCTGGGAGTGCTGTTGCTGTGAGTGGGAGTGCTGTTGCTGTGAGTGGGAGTGTTGTTGCTGGGAGTGGGAGTGCTGTTGCTGGGAGTGGGAGTGCTGTTGCTAGGAGTGGGAGTGCTGGTGCTAGGAGTGGGAGTGCTGGTGCTAGGAGTGGGAGTGCTGGTGCTAGGAGTGGGAGTGCTGGTGCTGTGAGTGCTGCTGGTGGCGCAGTTGCTGATGGGGTGGATGGTGGTGGCGTGCTTGCTGGTGGGCAGCTTTTGGAGGCTCTTCCATTGGAAGAAGGAGAGTCCAGTCAGCACCAGCCAAGCTCTGACCCTAAACCTGCTCGGAAGAAACGTGTGGAGAAGCCACGTAATCCTCGCTTCAATGACCAGGAAAATACAGCTCTTGTCACTGGCATTCTGGAGCACTATGACAGTATATATGGACATTTACTAGGTAAGTGTACCTTTACATTTATTATTCAAATACATGTGATCCTAGGTCATCTGAGTTTTGTTCATATGCAAATATGGGTTCAGAATATCTTTCTATGTTAATTAGTCTGGAAACACAGCTTTTTATCA
The DNA here is from genome assembly GCF_040206685.1 of Ascaphus truei. Classification (NCBI taxonomy): domain Eukaryota; kingdom Metazoa; phylum Chordata; class Amphibia; order Anura; family Ascaphidae; genus Ascaphus; species Ascaphus truei. The sequence continues at coordinate 55,292,021 of NC_134485.1, forward strand.
TGCCTTACAAGGACAACTAAACACAGGCGGTCAATTTGCCATAACTGCATACAATATGAATGCAACCTTGCTTACATATATAGGTTTAGTAGTGAATGCTCATGTGCTTCACATATTACACATAAAACAGCATGTTTGCTATCTCTTGGAACAGCTAGCAGTGTAGGAAACTGGTGCTTCTATTATTAATCATTTACCTCATATATTTTATATGTTTTTCAAGGGCGGACAAGTTCAGCAAGCAGAAAAGAAATGTGGGACACAATAGTCATTGGTGTCAATGCGTGTGGGAATCATGTGAGGGACAAGCGGAATTGTCACAAGAGATTTGATGATATTAGGTCCAAATTGAAAAAGAAAATACAACACCAACGCGTGCATGCTACTGGCACTGGAGGTGGGCCCACACCACAACGTCTCATATTAAGTCCATTGGAGGAGCTGCTTCGGGCAAAATTACTTCCCGTCGTCGTGGAAGGCTTACCTGGTGACCGTGATATAGGAATTTACCCCTCACAATTTCCACCAGGTGAGAAATATTACTGTACTAGGCGTGTCGTTGCTTACAGTTATTTTGCATAGTTACACTGCTTTTTATACTGTCTTCACAATATAAGCATACCTGTATCTATATATGTATATGTCTGATTCTGTATATATATATATCTCAAAATAGACATATATGTTGTAGTCCTACTAAAAGCAGTAACTAATATAGCACGTGCCATTGCGTGCTCATTTACATGTGAATTCCCAAAATGCATTGCTGCAGTGGAAGCAATTGATGGTGGGCGAAGATGGGGAACAACAGGGTAGTACACATGTGTAACACATGTTAATCAGAAATTATTACTAGCTACAGGTACAGAACAGAAATATGTAGAATATTATTGTGTATTTTATTTATTTTACTCCGACAAACATGACATTACTGCCTATTTTAAGCATGCATCAAATATATTGCATGCAACGGCCTACAAACATCACTTGCACTAACACATCTATAGTTGTTTATGAAAAGGTCCATTTTTGCTTTAACTCATATACAGACAGCATAATGAGGCACACGTATCATATTTTATGTCATTGTTTTCATAACTTAAAAACTGCACACGACTATTTAGCTCATCTACCATTGTGTTAAAGCAGCTGCAATTAATATCTCATCACAGCATACACTTCAACAGAGGGGGTGGGGTTCAGCACACACACTAATTGCAGCCTCATTTTAGGGTCAACTTAGTTCACACCATTTTCACCTGTTTCAAGTAATTGAAAGGTGTGGCTGATTAGGCTTTTTGGGGAAGGGAATACCGTTCTTACAACCTGACTAGCACAACTGAAGTTAATCACACTCATTTGAAAGCTTCACTTTAGCTACTAAATGCCCCAACAACTCATTACTTATCAAAGCGTACGTCACACATTAGTTCACTCATATCTATAGTTGAACTACTACTATCAACGACACATTATCATACACTGCATGTGTTGTCTTGTTTAGTCACAGCCACATTCATGTGTGCCACATCTTATATTAATGTACCACACATATCCTCTACCAAAAACAACACTTTTTGCAATATGACCACCTTCATGATAACCATTGTGAATGGTCATCTCATGATAGTTATGTACATTATGATACTGATATCACTACACAACATATGATTTTTATGTACAAATTTTATCTATTTATCCTCACGCATTACTGCAGGAACATAGTATGTTTTATGTTAGGGAACTCAAAAGTTCTAAGTACACAGGCATGTACATTGTTATTACAACTATTTATGTTCACTTTCACACACACATTTTGGGTTAAGGAAATGATGCTGTTAGGTACTCATAAATACAGAACATACAATAACTGTTTGTTCAATATTTACACATGTAAATGTAAAACTTATGTTATTGTTATATATAGTTGCCCCTGAAGGACATGTGTCACCTGAGACTGAACAAGTGTCTTCACCTGGGTCAGCCAGCTCAACACACCTAGAAGGTGAGTGTATCAGTTGGTGGCCATATAATATGTGCTCTTCTATATGTTATGTTGTCATGTTCATTATTTGTTTGCACATCTTCTTTAAATAGGATTACTTAGTGTCAGTGAAAATGAAGTGTAAGGCAACTTGTATTGTGTTAGTGATGTTAACTATCATGTAGGAGTTGTGAGTTTACAGCAAGTTTTCAGTCACTCATATTTCATACTGAGTCCAAACATTATTCTTAAGTCAAGGTAGTTTTTAATGTGAGGTTATAAAACGTATGGAAACATGTTAGTTGTTACTTATGACACAGTACAATTACATAGTAACACAGCAGAGATTAACATGCCATTTAATAATGTGTACATTTATTTGTAGAACATGATGAAGAGGATTTTGATGATGATGATGATGATGATGATGATGATGCCGCCGCCGCCGCCATAGACACACAAATACAAGCAAGTGACCATGAAGAGGTTCCAATTGAAACTGTTTTACCGCCAAATCGTCCAGCAAAAACCACATATGATGCAATTGTAGCTTCTGAGGGAAAAATTGTGGAAGCAGAAAATCGTCGCCATTCTGACCTGATGACAGTGCTGGAAAGGATGATTGCACTGCAGGAAGAAACAGTTTCACAATTGGCACATCTCCACAGAGTCTTCATTGAAGTGCCTAAACAGTTGCAAAAAATCAACACCTCATTCGAAGCATTAGTTGTTCAGCAAACACAAGCTAATTACTGGAGAATGACTAATGTACCACAATTCAACAGCTCACAGGCAGGATCTGTTCATGCAGGTCAGTTTTCACCACATGCTTCTGATATTCATTCACCAGGCCCAAATGTTACCGGTCAAGTAGCAGACATTGCTGTGCAGGTTCCTGACGACATCCTACCGCTGCCATCTGTACAAATTCAGCAGCTGACACCTACAAAGGAGGCCACAAAAAGAAAACACAAGCAGTTACTACTGACCAGTTTTTGGTCAAAAACAACAAAAGACACACATGAAACAGACCAACCATCACTTGTGCAGTGTCTACCAACTTGCTCACATGTGTCAGTGGGCACAAGCCCTGTAGGTGAATCACTGCCCAAAAGCCCTGTAGGTGAATCGCTGCCCAAAAGCCCTGTAGGTGAATCGCTGCCCAAAAGCCCTGTAGGTGAGTCACTGGCCACAAGCCCTGTAGGTGAATCGCTGCCCAAAAGCCCTGTAGGTGAGTCACTGGCCACAAGCCCTGTAGGTGAGTCACTGGCCACAAGCCCTGTAGGTGAACAGTCACTACCCAAAAGCCCTGTAGGTGAGTCACTGCCCAAAAGCCCTGTAGGTGAGTCACTGGCCACAAGCCCTGCCCGTGAAGTGCCAGAGGCCAGTCAAAGTGGCTCTGTTGTACCTAAAGTTGGTGGCAAAAGAAAAAGGAAAATTCAAGAGACAACAAGCAGGCCTGTTACTCGCTCGCAAAAAGAACAAAAAAAATAAATTTTAAAATTCACAAAATATGTCTTTGGCCTTGTTTTGTTGACTTCAGATTATCTAATTACTATTGTATGTATGCTGAAGACTGTGTTGTTTCCAAACTTTCAAGTATGTTCTTGTACACGTGAATTTTTGGAAATGTTAACACTCCTAATTAATGAATAGTGTTATAAATATTGATGTATTAATCGTCTGTTCAGTAATGCTCCACCAGGAGCCAGTTGCTAAGTTTAGAGAAGCTGCCATTGACTTTGCAGCAAAACATTGCATTTGGGTGTGTTAATTGATGTAATCATTGCATGTGCATATTATTTTCATGCAATTATAAAAGCACCTATTTAACTGCAAACATCTTTCTTGTACGTGTACAGCAGGATTTTGTGTTAAATATTACTTACCTTTGGTGGCCATTGTAATGTTGTCCTTTAATCATTTATGTGTTCTTGTTTCAAGAACATCTCTGAATTTATACTAAAATATATGTAGTATGTATTGATATATGCACACACACACACAGACACACACTGTGTGTGTGTGTGTGTGTGTATATATATAGTACTATCTAAACTGGTATAGATGTATTTACAAAAAACATACACTTCATGCTTCCTTGTGAAAACACACTATTTTAATAATACAGGCCTAATGTTTGACAACTATACTAAGTGTGAGCCTCTAACATTATTGGGTGCAAACAAATGTTTATTACTTAATTCACTCATGTTTATCACCATTTAAATAGGTTTCATACAAGGCCTACTTACTGCCATCAATATGTTGTGTGTACTCCTGCAATATAAAAAAAAAAAAAAAAAAGATACATTATATATATATATATATATATATATATATATATATATATACATATACATATATACACACACACACACACACACACTATACATATAGTACAATATACACTATATATATATATATATTTTTATGAGAGAGATATATTTATATATATATAGATACACACGTATTTAAACTCATGCAGACAGGTAGTTAACCAGACTTTCAAATACACACAGAAATGTATGTGGGAAAAAAACATTTCATTTTGCAGGTGTGTGTATTTACTGATATGGCTGTCTAAGCACTATTTTCACACAGTGCTCTTTGTTATTTTTCTAGAAAACTCAATGTTACTGAAATAAGTGTAGGAATGTTTTCACAAACGAGATAAAAAAATGATACATGTTTTTCCCACATTCGCCTATCACTAACCACAAAACTTAACCCAATTAAAAGGACACATCCAATTGGCGTTTGAAATAAGGAGTAAAAGTAGTTACTTTTGTTGACCTTGAAAACGAAACACAGGAATTTGTTAGCCATTGAGCAGAATCATTTTGATGAGCAAAGAAGACAGAACTGCACACATCTTTTGTGCTACTCTGACATGGCTGATGAATTCGTTAACAATATGAATCCCCTTTTAGGGTATAAGTACATGGTTTCAGAAGCAATTTTAAACAGTCGCGGACACAAAGCAAGCACACGCCAAATCTATGATTTGATTCGAGCTAAATATCCTTATTACCAAGACCGTAGGCATGCGCGGAATTTTAATTCCTCAATAAGATTCACTTTATCAACTAATGACTTTTTTGAACGTGTGCAGGATAAGCTAGAACACACCTATGGTTTCTGGAAGATTGCAAAGGAAAAGCATTTTACCCTGAAAGAGGGCACATATATTGTTGTGAAAGGCATATTTATTCCTAATGCCAATAGCAATGGATCCGCTACTACTGTTCCGTGTGAATCGATACCTGCTGCAATATCTGCACCCTCCATTCCTGAAACCCACATTGTACAACAACAAAAGTACTATGATTATGTACCAAGCCTTTCAGCTGAAAATGCATTGGAATGGGAACCAGAAGAAATGAACCTACCTCCCGACCAATTGTTTGAAGAAAGCAGTGGCGATTCCTATGAGCGCTTCATGGAGGAGATGTGTGTCATACTGGATTCAGCGGGTGGGTCAAGCGTGGATGAAAATGCCTTGCATTTCTGGAGCGACCAGTTGCAGCCAGACGAAGAGTTAATTCTAGAAGAATGGTAAATATAACAACCGTTATGCGTTGACTGTGCGTTTAAATGTTTTTTTTTTTTTTTTTTTTTTTAACCACCATTTTCCCTTTCAATGCGTGGATACAGCGTAACATTGCAGACTGCATAACATGTAGCGATCACAAAGAAATTGTTGCCGAATACAATATAGTATAACCTGAAAGAGTAGTACACATTGCTGACGGAATAAATATACGTACTTTCCTATCCCTTTAACCATATTAGCAACATTTTAACATAACTCTAACACATACCTGTTTTGTTATCATGCAACATTTAAAAGCGGGTCCACCACGTATGACGTGGGACCCTTGTCATGGCCCAAGGCGTCCTTAAAAAGGATTACGGATGTAAGTCCCGCCCCCAAGCGACGTGCGCGCCTCAAAGCCTATTGGCTGTCATGTTTTGTTATAGTAACGGTAACTGCAGTGTGTCATGTGTGCGGCTCAGTGTTTGTAGCCGTAAAGTGGGCGTTAGCCGAATGTTAATTGAGTGGGAGGAGTGTTAGCGTGCGTTTCACGCTGGTTTAACATGACGTCACACGTATTGCATTTGCGCATTGTGTTATCGGCCGTCCTTTCTGTCCAAACATGTCTGTTTAAAAAGAATACAGATGTACTCGTTTAGAACGAATGTAGTTTCGTATTCATTGTATTTGAAATAAAGATTTTATGTTTAATGGTATTTTCAAGATGTATTGAACGCACAACGTACGCTTTGTTTTGCGCATGCGCTAACAGTTAGTGCAGCCAAGCGTGAAGTGCGTGCGCACACTAAGATGTGCGCGCACATTTTTCAGTATACAGGCAACGTTCACATCATATACATAGTTATGCCTGCTACAAATTTAAAGAAACATTACATACTGATGTACACTTGTACTTCTAACATATAAGTGAGTGACGTGTGTATGTACACAATCATATAGAGCTGTGTAATGCGTTGTCACGGATACATATATAGTAAGGTGCCATATTTGACCATCATGTGTTTGCTGTATTTCAGAGATGTCGGGGAAGATACAATCGGATCAATGTATGATTTCAGAAGAGTCTACCTTTATATGAGATGATTGTGAGGAGGAGCCACCGACTACTATACTACATATGGAACTAATTTTATATTGCTTGCAGCGCTTATTAACAAACAATTAAAAATGTGATACCCTTATGCCTATATTGCATAAGCACTTAATTAACATAATGATGTTGCAAAATAGTGCCTCATGAATTTTTATTGAGTGTTCTTTAATGACTACTATCATTTTATGGCATGGTGTGTTTTATATATAACAACCATTCCCACTCTGCTAACACATTTGTGAATTCTATTGTGTAATGGAACGTATGACTGTCGAAACTATGTAACAATAATAATAATAATAATAATAATAATTATAATATGAGCATGTTCATGTATAGCGCTGCTAGTTGTACACAGCGCTTTACAGACACATTTTTCAGGCTGAGGTCCCTTATTTTTTGCCGCCTGAGGCACAGGGAGATAAAGTGACTTGCCCAAGGTCACAAGGAGCCGACACCGGGAATTGAACCAGACTCCCCTGCTTCAAAATCTCAGTGCCAGTGTGTGTCTTTACTCACTGAGCCACTCCTTCTCCCAATGTAAAGGACACTTACAACCAACTAGCCATTTCTTGTTAAAAATCTCTTGTTACATGGGTATGTTGATAAAATGGTTTGGGACTGTAGCAAATAATGTTATTGGCCAGATGTTGTGGTCCCCTACAATGCATGATGTTCTGATTATGACATCAACATCATGTAATGAAGTACGTTTCTGTGTATATTTCATTAACCTAACTAACTATAGTTTACTGTGTTTATTAAACGTTCTAAAAATACATAGTATAGTCAATATGATGATATAAGCTACCATAATAAAGCTGGTGTTATCATTTGTCGGTGTTATACATGGATCCTACACAAATTGATACAGACACAAACAGTTGTCTTACAAAGTGTGTCTATGCTAATGTGCACGTGATTGACGTTACAATTGTGACAATACTTGTTAATTATCATCATGATAATGATGAAGTGACGTGATTTATATTGCAAAAATATTACCAACATTGTCATATTGGTAAATTATAAATGCTAAATGACAGTAACATTAGTGACAAATTTGTCTTCTCTGTTAACAGTTTAACACTTGGTACATGTAGGACACATCCACACACGTGTGACTTATACATACACATGTCACAAATTTAAATTAATGTTGACTATTAATTCCTAGCATTACAAAACACCAACATTGCTAAATATAAGATGTAGTACGCATTGTTGTGATTGCAGGCATTCATGCATGGAGTTTTATGATCAGTCAATTTCATCCGTGATGAATGATCTCCCGTAAGTAAAGAAATAACTACAGTTATCCCCTTGTCTCCAAACACCTCTATATTACATTAATGGAATTTATAAGGAAACATACATAAAATGTGATGAAATGGGAGTAATCATTTTCTAATACAATGCACATGAAAGCTCAAGAGTAGCTAAATGCATATACATGATACAGAAAGTACATATATGTAACATTTGTGTTTAAACCAATATGTTGGGTTTTGACTTCAAATAATTATAGGAAGATTGATGTAGGCACATCTTATGAGAGATGTCAGCAAATATACATACCATGATCAGTCATACTGGAGATATACCTATAATGCAAAGGAACAATATATAAATTGCAAACATTGACATGCCATCTTCAGTACCGTAAACAACACAGCAAAGTGTGTATTTGGTGTTAAATGTGCAACACCATGTATATTTCATGACATTCAAAATGTAAATCAGGCTGGTGTACACATCATATGGATGTACATGTTACACTGCACCAATAACATTGTATGTAAGCATACTAGAAGCATGAATGAGTATGGGCATAATATGTGTATTGTGTTAGCATAAGGAACAACACAATGCTAAAATATTAGTGCTTTGTTACCCCAGTTGTATTCACATACACACAACTAAAGTACAATTGAAGAGGGATTATATAACCTGTGCAACAATAACATACCGGTGCCACATCCCTTTGTGCACACAGCAGAGAAAAGAAAGGTGTGCAACCCATATTCATCTGTGTCCTACCAGAAGGGTATATAAAAAAACATTATTGTTAAGATAACATAATGTAACTATAAAAGTAGAACTTGGAACATATATGTTTTTACTTACAAGAAAAAAATGAATTGATGAGATTCTGGCGTGTCTGGCCACCACTGGCTGTTTGTTCATTTTCAGCAGCTACATGGGTGGGATGCTCGTCTACCAAAGGCTCAGCTAGGTCTGATTGTACATTGTGCCTGAGTGCAACATTGTGCAAAATGCAACAGGCAAGGATAATATCAGACACTTTTTGAGGCTTGTATAGAAGAGCCCCACCAGTTCTGTCCAGACACCTAAATCTGGTCTTGAGTAGGCCAAATGTCCTCTCTATAACAGATCTTGTAGATATATGGGCTGCATTGTACCTCTCCTCTGCTTCAGTTTGAGGGTTTAGCACCGGAGTCAAGAGCCACGGCCTAATTCCGTATCCTGAGTCACCTATAATGAATGGAGCACACATAAGCTGACATTAGTGATCAAATTGTACAATGCCAACATTCCTAAATAAAAATGTGTTTTGTGTTAGAACATGTAAATGTGTACTCACCCAGCAGCCAACCATGTTCAAAATGTCCCTCTTCGAACGCATGGAAGACTGAAGAGTTCCTCAGGATGGAGGAATCGTGACTGGAACCAGGGAATTTGGGTACCACATGCATTATCCTCATCGTCGCATCACATACCACCTGTACATTGAGTGAATGGTAGTGCTTCCGATTGCGGTACACATGCTCACTCTGACTAGGTGCAATCAAAGCAACATGTGTGCAATCGATTGCACCCAGCACACATGGTATCCCTGCTATATTATAAAAGCCAGTCCTGACTTCCAGCCACTCTGTCGCCTCTGTAGGAAAATGAATATAATTCCTAGCGCGTCTATTGAGTGCATAGAGAAACTGGGTCAAGGCCCGCGAGAATGTAGATTGCGAGACCCCGCCCACTATGCCCACAGTTGTCTGGTATGACGCGGAAGCAAGATAATGTAATGAGCACAGCATTTTAACAAGCCCAGGGACTGCACGACCTCTGGCTGTGAAAAAATCTAAATCTCCCCTTATCTCCTGATAAAGAGCTAAGATTGCTGCTGAACTCAAACGATAGCGACTTACAATCTCCTCCTCACTCATCCCATCTAACAGGGTTCTCTCCCTGTACAGACGCGGACGAGGCACAACTTGTCTCCTCTGTCTTCTCCTCTGATCTCCTGTCCCTCTCCCTGTCTCTGTCGTATCCGCGTGACTGTCCCTGTCACTGTCCCTCGGTGTGTCCCTCCCTTGCCCTATATGATTGTCTTCATCATCAAGCATGTCATAGAAAAGAATGTTCCTCCGTCTCCTAAACAATCTCAACATTTTGAAATGAGTAGCTGTGAATGATCAGGTAATGGGCGTCCTTTAAATAGGTATGTGATGATGTCAGGTGACATAGTAAAATGCAAGGTGTTACATTAACATAATAAAGTACTTCTGTGGCAAGCTGTGTGCAGTTCTTGTTATAAGTATTTGTTGTGTGTATTCTGCAGGGAATGATGATATTTGGCAATGATGTGACGTGAACCTTTGTAGAAACATTGGTTGCAAATAAATAGTTGCATGTGCAATGCATGTAACACTTGTGAACGCAACAGTCAGTCATGTAATTAGGCAAAAAGGCTGAGATTGACGTGGGAAAAGTTTTGTGTAACATGTGTAATAAGGCATGTTATTGTGACATGTTGACAACAATGAATAGTCGTGTGCATATGCATGCATTTCTGTAAGGAGGATAGTTGGTATAGAATGAGTTAACAAGGTGTCCCAATGCTGAATTACTGTACATGTGTGTATAAGTTAGGTTGAAGTGCTTGTAATGCTACGGTTACAATGTAAACATGCAATGTGATTGAGCGTCCAATAAGTGACGTCATGAAAATAGGGAGGACCCAAAAGTATATGTAAACATGAGAAGACAGATGTACATGAACGTTTAAAGATGCGTGTCACATTACAAGCATTGTGTAATGTAAAGGAAGATGAATATACTGTGTATGTGTGACATGTGTGACATGTGTAACATCATGTAAATAATTGTCGCTCAGTTCAGTAAAATGTGTGATATGATGTGAGGTTCTCCTTTAAGAGTTGAGTATAGTATTTTCCCTTGGCACATCATCACATGATGAGTAATGTGACCCGCAAATGCTGCAAACATGTAAAAGTATAATGTTATGCAAATAATACACGTCAGCTGTGACACAATGCAGGGAATGCCCCCACACTGTAATGCAAATGACGTTTGTATTGTGAGCAATGAAACGTAAACAGTACTATACTGTTATACGTCCCCGCTCCATTGACTCCATTGATGTACAGAAGTTTTTTTTTTCTAAGTGCCGTTGCGGCAGCCTTAGCGATCGTTCTCCCCTCCAAACTGCCAACTTTAGTTGGCGGGAGAAATTGGCCATAACATCTCAATTTCGTAGTGCCGATCAGGCCCGATAAGCTGTTTTTTTTTGTTGAATCCAGCCGATTTAAAAAAGTGGCGATCAGTGGCGAAAACAGGCTTATCGGCAGCCGACTGCCCATAACAAAATAATCGGCTCCGAAACATGGCGATATCAAGCACTTATCGGCGCTTACTGAATCTCAAACCCAATTTTGGCTATAAAATGGCGATAATTCCCTTATCAACGCTTACTGCATGAGGCCCTTACTGTACAAAGGAGTTAATAAATATAATACACAGCAGAACTAGAGACTGGAATAGGACTGAAAACTGTAATTGCACTAAGAATTATAGCTGGTTGAAAACAAACTAGATGAGTAAAACAGACTAGAGAGACTGGATTAGATACTGGAAGCAGAATGGTATAAGCAACATGAGCAAGAAAAAAACATCAGAAAGCTGAAAATACAGGATGATAATACAATGCTAGATAGAGCCAGGTAAGCTCATAGCAACAGATTAGGTAAAGGTTAATACTGAACAGCTTGGCTTCCCTACAGCCCATAATAACGTTTTGTGAAAGTCCAATAATTAACAGGCAACTCTGTTCATGGTGCTGCATATTAAGGATTTCAATTTCTCTAACTGCTGTCCAAGGCTCTGTAGAATTGAATGAACAAGATACTTAACATCTAGAGTGCAGTGTATTATTTTTAGGATGGGGGATTTAACATATCTAGCACCAAACAGGTTATATCCATATACATCTCTATGTTTAAAGTCAATCATGTGTCTAATATATGTAACCCTTATTCCCCCCCCCCCCCCCAGACTCATCTGTGGTGTCTAGGGTGCGTGAGGGCAGATTACATGCGTAGTGGTGGTACATACCTGTGTGGAACAGGAGGGCCTGAGCTTCCCGCATGGTTATTGGGGAGACAGGACCAGGCTTCTGGGGTGGTAGCCTCCATACTTTCTTAGTGGTGCAGCGCCTCCATCCTCTATACTCCCAGGAATATGGGATAGGACCTGTATAGAAGAACCCCCTTGGTCCAAGGGTGAATGCTCCAGACTCACACAACAGTCTTTGTATAAAAGGATTTGTCTCTTTATTTGTCAGATCAGCGACTCCAAATGTAGTGGCGACCAGCAGCCACAACAACAACAGCAAAGCTCCGTTATTCACTCTCCTCCTCTCCTTTCCTCCAAGTCTCTCCTCCGACAGGATGGTCTGGGCTGGGGCATCAATACCCCGCAGCCCACCTCTGAGGTTATCCTCGGGGTGTGGAATAGATTCTCCCCATCACCCCAGCAGCGGAGTGATGGGCATTGGATCACCGGGTCTATGATTCTATCAGCTCTACTCAAAGTGGCTGAGTCTCTCCACTCCTCTCTTTGCTCCTGCACGACGGCACAGGTGAGACCGCACTGTCTCCGCCAACTCCTTGGACAGAACAAGACTAACAGCCCAGGACTAACCGACTCGTCACTTACAGGAGCGGCTGCTAAATATAGAGTCAGCCCCACCCCTAATGATGTCAGCAGAGCCTCCCCTCTGTCTCGTGCCTGCAGCAGAGTCAGGGGCCTGCGTCTACCACTCAGGGCAGGACTAGGAAGGGGGAAAACCCATGATAACTACTGGTGCCTGCCCTTAACAGGACTTACCACAGTAGGAGGAAGATAGGTATAGTCCGTGCTGTTTACAGGGGGCTACATACAGATTTGTTATAACCATCACTTTCACTTTTACTACTCTTACTGTATTTCAACAATACATGTTATTTTTCTATTCCAGCAATCTAGCAATAGTCGGGGACATGGATTTGATACATACCTTTTTGGAATCCAGTCATCAATTTTGGTGCATGCACATTACTTACAAGATCCTGCTACCCCCCGGAAGGCCTAAACATTCCTCCTTGGGCCTACTACCACCTTCATCCAATACCCCAAGAAACAAAAAAACACAACAATCCTACTTCCCACCTCCCCTACCCCCACAACCTCCCAGAACACAAACAGTACAGTAATGGGCAAAATAACTATTATCCAGATATGGATAATAGTGCATTTGCCCATTATAAAATCAAACATTAGGCAGCCAGCATAAATAAAGCAAATAAAACGTTAAAGTTATCCCTGCCATCATGAAGGGCATCCTCATCAGCATTCTCCAGCACCATGCCCTCCGATGCCAGGGAGAATACAAGAAAAAATACAATCTAATGGCCCCTAACCCCTTAATCACCTCAGTGGTGAATAACCGCTATAGTAATTAAGGGGTTAAGCCACCCTCCCCCGCAATCCACAAGGGGGGCCTAACCACCCACCATGGGACCACAATACCCCTCCTCTACCCATTTAGAGAGAGAGAGAGAGATACGCAGTTATAATCCCAAGAGCAGCAGAGGTGGCACCCATTTTCTTCTAACCCAGTAGAGTCAGGTTGCCCATGTTCTGTTCAATTTTATTTAATGTCACCTGACTGAGGTAACTCCTAGCACTCAGTACATATTATAATGTGCTTGAAGTGCCCTCAAGGTTACAAATACAATCAACAAAGTAGATATCCCTTGGAGGTATGCTTTTAGTAGACAGTGGCATGCAACCCATCAGCTTGTTTAGCTCACATGGATAGAGTTGTGTGGGTTCAACTTCTGATCTTGCTGGATCTGACACCATACCCCATTTTTACGATGCCTTATACTTGTCAACCCAATAACACTGTGTGTGCTGTGGGAAGCAAGTGGAATCACTTCCTGCAATTGGTAGAGTTTTATTTATTGTAAAATAAAGTATTTCAATTCAGTATGTGTCAGGCACTCTGGCAGATGGAACAGTGAATATTTTTGTCCCTGTCCTGTTTACCGTAGCCATTTTTGTGCAACTCCATCATGTACCACTAAAATGAGTGCATACTGTATACCTGGAATAGCTCTCTCCCCCTGGTTTTATTTAAAAGCAGACCACTTCCAGTTCCAATGGTGGCTTGATGCTTCCAAGTAGCAAATGCAATTTAAATATGTCCTGAAGATTTTATTATGGATATTTCATCCTCCACAAGTTCAATGTCCAAGTCCAGGAATTCAATTTTAATTGAAATGCTAGAATTTGTGGAGTGTAATCCAAGATCATTATTTTCCAAGTTTGTAAAAAAATCTTCTAAAAGGGCCTTTCTCCATTCCAAATAAAATGAATGTCATCTAAATATTTGAGAGGAAGTACTGTATGTGGAATGCTAGAAGCTTCTGCAGTCACTGCGTGTGGAGTTTCTTTAGGTACTGTACATACAATTAGTTACATAGTTGATGAGGTTGAAAAAAGACACATATCCATCAAGTTAAACCTATGTTTAATTTAGACGACATATATAGCTCAACCCCATTATAGTGCGATTTGCTACAGCGTGGATCTGCTTATAACACGGTCTGAGCGTGGCTCCCGATTAAAAAACATCTCCAAGTTTTTTTTTTTATAACATTCAATGCTTTATTGCTAACGGACACACATACATACACTCACGCCTCCCCCCTACACTAATAATTTTGCCATGCCATGCAGAAATCAAACCCATGACCCTTCATACACTAGTAGCAATTTTTTAGCTACTACACCATAGAATTGGTGTAATGTCATTGACTCTATAAACTTAACTTCTACTGCACAGCACTGCCTTTCAGTAATAACAAATAAACAAATATACCCTAATGCACATCCAATGTAATCATTTGTATATTTTCTTATATCAAGTATTGGTAATTGAGTTCAGTCTTTTGGTCAAAACATGTTAAGCCTGCCACCATGTCAAGATAGACCCTTTTGGCAGGTTCCTATACTACCAATGTTATACTGTGTCATTTCAATTTCCTCCCCTACATAAATAAAAGGTGAAACAAACAATAATATAGTCAATAGCAATGCATGCATGACATGTATTCAGTGTCTAAAGTGTTCACATTTAGAAGAACTACACGAGCCACACCTGAGCTATAGTGCAATTAAAAATAGTTTAAAAAAAAACTGAAGTGGCTTTAAAAATGGTAGAAAATCTCAAAACAATAAAGGAGGAGAAAAAAATATATGTCCTACGTGTATGGCTGCAGCAAGGGTTATTTTCACTTATCTCCTGCGGGAAGAAATTTCTCATTGACGAATGCTATTACGTGTGGACTTAGGCCTGCTGATTACATAGAGGTTGAATGAGTTACTGCTGCGGCACATCTGAGTCTATCACATCGCCGGTTTTTCCCTGGCTTTTTCCTGGAATGCGACGCACTTCACCTGGAGCATGCCGCATTCATTTTGCGTTCTCAGCCACGGGTCATGTGCAGTTGATGCGCGGTTGATGCGTTTATTGAGAATGGTTCGGATTTAATAGGTTGCAATTCTTCGCGTGTCCGTCAGATGGTAGATATTCATGAATTGTAATGCGCATGCGCTTCAGTAATGTGTCGACTTGCAGGTGTTTAGTTTAAAAAAGATACCACAGTGTGCTATTGTAACTTGGCCTTGAGACTGAAGGAAGAGGTTGCAAAAATGTATCAATTTAGGCTTTTCATATTAAAGAAAGACAAAGACCAGTTTCGGTTACAGTATTCTCCAGAGACCCGCCCTCCATGAGTGTTCAAGTGAAGCCCGTTTTCCAAAAACCCGACAGAAGTTACACGTATTTGATATGGGCCGCGATTAATGCAACAGATGATAAGATGGCAACAGTTGTTCAAATTTATCAGTATTTTATCGAAAACTATGACTTTTACAAATTTTTGCCAGCTCCTCATAGGTGGAAGCGTGCAATAAGGAAAAGGTTATGTAGCGATCCCTGTTTTTATCGTATTGAGCCACAATTTGTTGGAGGGTATTGGTGTGTATCACCGGCTTTTTCCTGTGTCTATGATCATGCAGACGGCAAAAGGCGAAGGGTCGTGTTAAAACCAACTAAGAAACGACAGTCGCTGCCAAGCAATGCACTAGCACCGGATTCCAATGACGGTCCCGCCGTCAGTGACAACCCTGAGCCTGAGCCGGATTTCGCGTGCAGTTTCGATCAAGCTTGCATGTACCTAAGCAATTTCCAGCCTCATCAGCTGACTACAGGTGAACTAGTCCCGCTGCAAACTATCGACGTGGATGATCAAGAACGCTGGACTGGCAGTGGACCGGCGCCAGCGCAAGCTGAATGGGAAATTCTATGGTGAGTATTGTTGCCGTATTATTTTCTGTGTTTTTTTTTATTTTGACAATACAGTATCAATATCGGTGCGATTCTCCTGTAAGCAATATCATTGGCTGAGCGGCTTCTACAGTACTGTACTACAGATACTGAACTATTGGTGGAACGCTAGGCGCATGCGCATTGGAACCTTCTTGAAACGCATACAGTATGCGTGTCATTACATCGACGGTAGGCGCATGCGCATGTGAACAGGAGACGCCCCCCGACAAAATTATTGGTGGGACTGGCTGGGAACTTCTTTAGACCATTACAGTAAAACTTTTCTTTTTGTTTTTCCTCAGAAAAGAAAACGGCTAATGGAGGGATTTCGATGGATAATATCGCTTTGTGTAACAATGCCTGCACATTGCTGAATCGGATTTAAAAACCCACGTACCGGAGACTACAGTTTAGTGGCTGATGTACACTATGCTGATGTTTTGCGGCCGTACAGTATACAATACTTTATAAACAGTATACTGTGTAATAAACCCAAAAAAATAAAAACTATGCATTTATTCTACATGTATTACAGTACTGTACATACAGTATGTGTCTTCTATACAGTGCCAGTACATACAGTACTGTACTGTACTGTATGTGTCTTCTATTTTTTTTAATACTCTTGTACTGAGCATGCCTACAGTATACAGTACAGTGTGCCTGGACAGTAGTGTACATTCTAGAAACACTGTATTTTGTTACAGTAGCAAAGGAGCCAATGGAACATGTAAAACAAATCAACATGTTCTTTTGTTGGTGGAGTAAGTACAAAAACATTTATTTACAAATACTGTACAATGTCGAAACATTTTAAGTGCACAGCAATTCAAAACATCAACAAGTGTATGATTTACTGCTACAGTTGTGAAAACATTTATTTATAGACCGTAAATGTATGGTTTACAGTCACATGTTTTAAAAACAAATTCTTTATTCATAAAATATACAAACCGCAACATCTCTTTTATCAAAGAACGGCAAGTCAAAACATATACAGTGGGATGGTGTGCAAAACAGTCTGCACCAGTACAGTCCTCGAGGGCAGCAGACAGGCCCGGTTTTCAGGACAACCTACAAAACCGAGCCTGTTTGCGGACCTCATGGACTGGAATTGTGCAGGTCCTGTGTGTGTGTACAGCAAGTTAAAACATTTCTGTATAAATACAAGTTAAAAAACACACAACAACATCTTCTTTATTTATGTACAGCAGGTCAAAACAGTACAGCACAGTTCAGCACAACAGTATGGTCTTACAGTTCCCGTGATTAATCCAGAAAGTCCACCACATTGTCCGTCCATGGCCGATTCCTTGCATGGCACAAAATTAATGCAGTCTCGAACGCCTTTCATTACAGGATCTGTAATTGGATAAAAGCGCCGCATTTCATCAGAATGTTTTTTCTGAAATTGGCAGGAAGCTCCTTTTTTACGCGATTTCCGTCGTAGTTCACTTTGAAGGCCCAGTCGCAGTACGAGTAGGGAACATGGTGCTTAAAAAGTAACAAAGCATACTTGTGGGGTGCACACGCACTCATCACCCTATACTTCTCCCTAAGCGCCGGTGTCAGATCGCGCAGGGTGATGTCGGGCACCGTATCGATGCGAGCGAATGTAGGTCTTCTGCGAGCGGGTGTGCTTGAGGCGACATGCGATGGTAGGTTGTCTGGGAGGAAGCTTTCCTCCGGTCTTGGTCGCCGTGTTGTCTCCTGTCGTGGTCTTGACGGGGTTGTCATGTCCTCCTCAACAGCATACATGTACACTACATCTTCTGGTGGAGGGGGTGTGCTTGGTGATGGAAGGGGGTCGATGCTCCATTCATCACATCCATGTCACCCCCCTGCTCTGGCATCGGGGAAACAGGGGCATTAACACTGAGCAAACGATGTATACCCGCTATGTCAGCCTCTATCTTTCCATCCGTCGAGCCATCCGTTGATCCATATCTAGCATCCGTTGATCCACATTTAACATGGTCTCCAGAAGCATATCTATCTTTGCTAGCACAATACAGTTCCCGGGGAGATCCACACTTATACCATTCAGCATCCGGTCTAACGAGCTGCTTCTTGTGCATGGCGTGTGGATATCTGGGTGGATGGGTGCAATGGAGGATGAGATGGGGGTTCCATGGAGAGAAGTGGCAGCGACATCGAAGAAGGGTGGAGGAGGTGACCTGTGGATATCCAGTAGAGGAGACGCGGCAGCGTCGTCGAAGATGGATGGAGAAAGTGACCTTTGGATTTCAGAGGCGGCAGCGTCGTCGGATAGAACTGGAGAAGATTGCCTGTTGGTTTCCGGGAGGGCGGCGACAGTGTCGAGGACGAGGGGTGGAGAAGACGGGCTGAAGATTTCTGGGACAGCGGCGGCAGAGTCGTCGAAGCGTATGGGAGGTGGTGGTCTGCGGGTTCGATGGGTTGGCTGCCAATCGTTTTGCGTCGAGAGTACATCACCGTATATCTTCTTGACATAATAAGGCTGACGTCTATGAAAACCCTTAGCCTTTGGGGTCAGCAGAAGGTTTTCTTCATTGGCCTTAGCCTGACGCTTTTGCCTTGGTGTGGAAACGGCAACCGCCTTTCGCTTTTTCTGCCTGACAGGCACGGCAGAGGCGAGAGGGTTCCTGCGTCCGTAGAATCAGTTGCTCCATGGAAACAGGTGGCACAATGCAGTATCTGGACAAGGGCAAGTTCAGATAAAGATCATCGAGTGGTGGGCTATGCAAAGTGTGTAACCTTTTATGCATGGCGGCGAGGTACAGGTGTTGAAAGTGGGCGTACTCTAATGTGAGTCATTACCGTATAAATACACCATCCATTTTGTGGATTCACTGCACATTGAATACACATCGACTAAACATCGAATATACATTCTTGTGTTTGTATTTCTTTCCACTCGCAGCAATGGTTGTTAAAAAGATTTCCAAGGATCTCAGCATGCGAATTAAGGAGATGTTCACGAGCGGACACCGAATTGCTGCTATCCCACGCTGGTTAGCTACTTCTGGCCCCGTTGTGCCAGCAACCACCGTGAGCTATCATGCACACGGAAAAAACAGAGAACACAAAAGGGCACCAAGGGTAACTAACGCGTAAGTATATTTATAAAACTTTGGAAAAAAAATTTGATCCAAAAATGTACTGTACATCTACAGTACTGTATCTAATATTTTTGTTTTATATTACAACAGTATATATATTTTGTATATTTATATTTATATTACAACAGTGTATATATTTTGAATATTTATATTAAAACAGTATATATCTTTTGTATATTTATATTACAACAGTATATATATTTTGTATATTTTTATTATAACAGTGTATATATTTTGTATATTTATATTTATATTACAACAGTGTATATATTTTGTATATTTATATTACAACAGTGTATATATTTTGTATATTTATATTTATATTACAACAGTATATATATTTTGTATATTTATATTTCAACAGTTTTATATTGCTGCATACTGTATTAATAGAACAATATATTGTATCCTCTTGATCTACTGTCTCTAATTTTTTTACTTACCGGAATGTTTTTCTTTACATTGTAGGGAGACAACTCTTCTGGTGGACAAAATAAGTGAGGAGAATGATGAGAGGAGTGCATTAAGTGTCAAATACACTCTGCAGGAAAATCACAATCTTGCTTTGTCCGAGACCAGCATAAAGAAGATGAGACGCAGCATTGGATGGAAATATGGACGTGTGAGGTTAGTACTGGACAGTAAAGTAGTTAAAAGTGTTGTTTAGGAAACTGTACTATACCGCTAAAATTATTTATTCCTTGTCATTACAGAGCGTACCCCATAATAAGGGACGCAAACAAAATCGAAAGAGTGGTCCAGGCCCAGGTATGGATCGACAGTGGGGAAACTTTCCAGGATTGCACCTTCACTGACGAGTCTACTGTGTCGCTGGAGAGATTTGCAAGCTTTGCATTCCACAAAAAAGGCTGCATATCTTTGAAGCCGCGGCCAAAACACCCCGTGAAGCTGCATGTGTGGGGTGCCATCTCTAGGGGTGGACCAGGATGCATTGTCATCTTTGAAGGTAAAATATATCAAATATAATGTAGTCTTATGCACTGTACTTTACTAGTGTAGCCTTACTGTATGCACTGTACTGTACTATTGTGCAGTTTTTTGAGCACTTTTCTTTTCTTGCTATAGGAATCATGAATAAAGCTTTCTTCCAAGACAACATTGTCCCTGAAATAGTGCAATACATCACACACGAGTTCCCGAATGGTCACCGCTTTTACCAGGACAACGATCCGAAGCACATCGCGTCAAAAGTGTATATCCTTGAGCGCGGTATCAGCTGAGTGAAGACGCCAGCGGAGTAAGTGCGGTAACCGTGTATCATTTGTTTCCCACAGTTTTTACTGTGTGCTGTATCTCTTAAACTAATTGTCCTTTTTTTCCAATGACAGATCGCCGGACTTCAATCCGATCGAAATGGTCTGGCATCAGCTGAAGGACCATATCCGGAAAGTGGCGAAACCCTCCAAAAAGGACGAGTTGTTGAAAGGCATAATGAGTTTTTGGAATGATGTACTCACCATGGAACGCTGCAATAAATATATTGACCATATTGCCACTGTGTTGCCCATTGTCATCGCGCGTAATGGGCAAGCATCAGGAAAGTAGTACTGTGCTGTAGTATTGTAAGTACAATATGATACAGGTAAGTATGGCACAGATTTTGTCTTTCCCAATAGTCAGAGTATACAGTAGTTACAGTTTTTTCTTTACAGTGAGAGCAGCACCAGCTGTCACAGTACTGTCACGGGAGACTCCTGTGGCGGGTAGGATCTCGGTGGCCGGAACAGCACGAGCGTAGTAGGGGTCACAATCAGAGGGTCCGAGGCAGGCAGCAGACAGCACAGTCAGGAAACAAGCAGAGGTCCGAGGCAGGCGGCAGATAGCGACGTCAGGTAACAAGCAGGGGTCCGAGGCAGGCGGCAGGTAGCGAAGTCAGGTAACAAGCAGAGGTCAGCAACGAGGAGACTGGAACAGGACAGGGGAGCAAGGACAGGTCTGGGGGCAGGGACTGAGAACAGGAACAAACAGGGACAAGCCAGATTACCAGCAAGGGCTTTTACTGTGAACAGACTTCTATGGTACAGGTACAGAAAACAGATCAGGATCAGAAGCATGTGCAATACTGAAGGAGTCTGACTTCAAGCAAAGGCAAAAACAACAGACAGGAAGCAGAGCTATAAAGGACAGAGACAGGAGCAACAAGAAGACAGACAGGCAGACAGAGGAACCCAGAGGAAACAGAAGGCAGCAGCACACCCAGTGGGCAAAGAAGCTATGGCTTGGCAGGAGGTCTAGGCGACCCTGACATTACTCCCCCCTCTCGAGAGCGTTCTACGGACGATCCTCCAGGCTCTTCCCGGAGGCCTTCATGAAAAGTGGACTCAAGGTGACCCACCTCTGGTGGTTTGTCAGCGGGCAGAGGGTACCCCACAGGTACATTGGTTGCTGCAAGGAACCTCCGAATGGGTGTGTTCAACCCAAAAGCAGGGACAGAGACATCAGGAATGTGGGCATTAAGGACGGGTGCAGCCTTTCCACATGAGTCATTGGGGACACAGAGTTCGTTCTCCATGGTCTCCTCTTGTGACTGCCGTTTCGTGGCATCACCCAATGAAAACCCAGCTATTCGAGTTTTCAGCTCTTGAAGCTGTTCTTCTGCACTTCTTTTCCCACTCAAGGCAGTTGTCAGTTCAACTCTTTTGGAGTTGAGTCGCGACTCCATATCTCCCAGCAGACTCAGAGTAAAGCTTAGATATGTTGCATCTTCTTCATTTCTGATCTGCAGCTGCCGGTACTCCTCCCGGGCATTGTACAGCTCCAGCTGCAGCCGGACCTTATCACGGGCTGTGTGGTCCAATAATTTGCAGGCATCAGCCATTTTGACCTCATAGTGCTGTGTCAGGCCAGCCACTTGACAGACGGACACCTTCTCTCTCTCCTTTTTGGCAAGCTGTGTCTTGAGCTCAGCGATCTGCGCCTGCAGCGCTGTGAGTTGCTGAGATCTGTGTTCAGCTGCTAGCTGTAGCTCTTCCTCCAGCGAGGCTCTGGTTATGCTCAGTGTGGCCTTCAGCTCCTCATTCTGTTCTTTGGGGACACACTGGGTACTCAAATAATCTTGCAGCATCTTTATTTTGTAGGCAGTCTGGAAACTTTCTTCCTGCAGAACTCGCTGCTTTTCTTCAGCATTCACCCATTTCTCCTTGGTGTCCTGCAGATGTGTACGCAGTTCTCGCAGCTGACTCTGCAGCATATTTTCTGCTTGTGTGCGCCGCTCCAGGGAGACACGTTCTTCTTGCAGCACTCTCTCTGCATTCTGCAGTGCTGTCTGCACGTCTAACTTTTCCTGAACCAACTGTTTCTTCTCCTCTCCTAATTCATGGAGTTTCTTATCTCCTTCACTGACTTGGACATAGAGATTCTTGCACTCTTGGGTTACAGTTTCAAAACTGATATTTAACCCTTCGAAGATTTCTCTCAATGAACATAGTTCTGTGTTGAAGTGGCAACTCTTCTCCTTAGAGGCTTCCAGCTCTGTAGTAAGCCTGTGAACCTCTTTCTGAGATGCTTCCAGTGCTGCGTCAACTTAAGCCATGAATGTCTGGTACTGGGCAGAATCAGCGTAGGCCTTCTCCAGCTTACTTGACAAGATCAACCTGTCATTTTCCAACTGATATTTTTCTTTTTCCCAGTCACTCTCTGCTTTTTCCAGCGCTAATTGCATCCTTGACTTTTCTTCTATCAATAGTCTCTTCTCCTCTTCTGATTCATGGAGTCTTTTATCTCCTTCACTGGCTTGGACAGAGAAGTTCTTACTTATTTGGTTTATAATTTCAAACCTACTATTTAACTCTTCGGAGGCGTCTCTCATAGAACGTATCTCTGTTTTCAAGTAGCATCTCTCCTCCCGAACGACTTCCATCTCTTTTTTGAAGTAGCCAACCTCCTCCTGGGAGACTTTAAGCTCTGTATTAAGCCTGTCAATTTCCTTCATAGAGATTTCCAGAAATTCGTTACTTTTAGAAGCGAGGCGCCGATTCTCAGCAGCATCAGTATATGCCTTCTCCAGCTCAGCTGAAATGCCATCCAGGTCACTCTCCAACTGCTCTTTTTCTTTCTCCTGGAGAACATACTTAGCAATTGCTGAGGATAGACAGTTTTGTAGTGCAAAATTAGCTTCTTGCTCCTTATCTAAACGTCCATAAAGACAATCAATCGCTTTCTGTGCAGCTTGAACGTCTGAGTAGGGGCATCTTTCTTCTCTTCCACTATTCTTGGGATACGTCTGTGAGTTGCCTTAAGCTGCAGCATATCTCTTTCATCAAATGCAGACTCTGAGGTTAAATTTTCATTCTTAATTCCTTCTGCAACTTCCACAGTAATGCCTCCCTTCTTTTTCTTCTTCTTCCTTGCTTTGAGAAGCTCTGAAGAATCAGTGGTACTGTGTTCACATTTACTGCTCAAGACTGTTTGAGTGGGAGCCATAATTTCAGACATGGGGAAACCACACTTCCCAAGAAACCAGTAAAGAGGAAATGTGTTTTTAAAGCAGAAGCATTAGAATGAACAACAGGAATATTAGACACAGAGAGACACAAGATTGGAGAGCTGACCTTTTGAGACTTTAGCATCAGTCACGGAGATTTATAAATGCAAGGAAAAAACATAGACAGAGAAACCCTGCAGTTATATCTGAAACTTTAGAAATCAGGCGTAGGGATATCATACAGACAGAGAGAACCTGCAGTTTAAATCTGAAACTTTTGATATCAGGCGTAGGGATATCATACAGACAGAGAAAACTACTATAGAGAAAACTTGCAGTTAGATCTGAAACTTTTGACATCAGACATAGGAATATCAGACAGAACCTTGCAGTAAAATCTGAAAATTTTAATATCAGGCGTAGGGATATCACAGGTTACAGAGAAAACACACTTTAGGGGAACTTGCAGGTAAACCTGAAACCTTAGAACCAATCATAGGAAGAACTACAGATTGCTGTGATTTTTCCTGCATGCAGTAACAAAATAATAGAAGCACTCTTGTCTTATGAAATGGGAACCCTGTGAACAGCAGTGGTCTAACCAGTGATGCAGAGACAAGCCTTATCCAGAAAATGAAAAGTCAGAGTCTAAAAAGGTGGCAACAGGTACTGCAAGAGTTAACCCAGGCACTGCACAAAAAGAAAAATTTCAAAGAAAGCTGCAATAGTCTCTGCAGCAACAGTTCTAGTCTCAGCAAAAATATTTTTTCGTTATGAACGCAATAATTCTTGCAGAACACTTAGCAGCAAAAAAAACCTTCCCAAATGGGATTTTCCAAAAAAAGAAACGAAAGTACTTATATTCAACCATGCGGATGTGGTCTGCTGCAGCAGGCAGGAAAGGGTGCAGGCAGAAGAAGAATCTGTTCCAGCGAGATCCAGAAGTGGCCTTTGCTTTCTGTCACGGGAGACTCCTGTGGCGGGTAGGATCTCGGTGGCCAGAACAGCACGAGCGTAGTAGGGGTCACAATCAGAGGGTCAGAGGCAAGCGGCAGACAGCGCAGTCAGGAAACAAGCAGAGGTCCGAGGCAGGCGGCAGGTAGTGACGTCAGGTAACAAGCAGAGGTCCGAGGCAGGCGGCAGGTAGCGAAGTCAGGTAACAAGCAGAGGTCAGCAATGAGGAGACTGGAACAGGACAGGGGAGCAAGGACAGGTCTGGGGGCAGGGACTGAGAACAGGAACAAACAGGGACAAGCCAGATTACCAGCAAGGGCTTTTACTGTGAACAGACTACTATGGTACAGGTACAGAAAACAGATCAGGATCAGAGGCATGTGCAATACTGGAGGAGTCTGACTTCAAGCAAAGGCAAAAGCAACAGACAGGAAGCAGAGCTATAAAGGACAGAGACAGGAGCAACAAGAAGACAGACATGCAGACAGAGGAACCCAGAGGAAACAGAAGGCAGCACCACACCCAGTGGGCAAAGAAGCTATGGCTAGGCAGGAGGTCTAGGCGACCCTGACAAGTACATAGTATTTAACAGTAGTCAGAGTATACAGTAGTTCCAGTATAGACTAGTTTGACAGTACTACAGTAACTGCCTACTAACTGCTCAATTTTTTTTCTTTCCAGAGAAAGCAGCACCAGCCATCTACAGTAATACTACACATCACACAATGCCATAATACAGTACGCACATAACTGCACTAATTTTTTGTTTTCTTGTCGTTTCAGGAAAAAAGGGTGGCCTGGGGGGAGGTGGGGTTTTGTGTCCAGTCTAATCTGCTTGTACAGTAAAATGTACGGTATATAAACAGCAGTAATGATGTACACAAAACCTCTCCTCTCTCAATGAACTACTGTACTGTACACAGAATGAGGAACAAGATAAAGACGGAAAAAACAATATTACTATATATATATATATATATATATATATATATATATATATATATATATATATATATATATTATATATTATTAAATAATATTCTTATAAATGTGCATTATTCATGTTTCCCCATGTTTTAGAAATGTTTTCTAAATGTTTATCCAATTTCAATCTGCCAAAAGAACTTAATAAAGACTGCATTATGTATTATTCATGATTATTCTTATATTTGTATTTTTTGGTTCCTGATAAAATAAAATAAATATTTATTCACATTCCTGCTAGTCATAATCATTTACAACAACCACAACCCCCCCCCCCCCCCACCCCTACAGTACACCAAGGAATCAGTTAATAGTTTTTTTAACTCTCAATTCTCACAATGCTGTGCAAATCGGATTTACATTTCAAAATCGAGAAGGGATTTTCCAAAGCGTTACCGTAAGCAAAGCCTCAAAGGGTTGGGGGGGGGGGGTGATTACACGCAGGCACACTGAGGCTTTGTAGGTCGGTTATGGACGGATTAAGAACACAATGGCAATATTCAGAAAATTAACGACTCTGTGGAGAGGGGGGGGGGGGTTGGGTGACTCATGCGCAGTAAGCAGCTAGCTCCCATCTCAAAGAGAATAACACGCAGGTGCAGTGAGGCTTTTTAGGTTGGCTATGGACGGATTCAGAACACAATGGCAATATTCAGAAAATTAACGACTCTGTGGAGAGAGGGGGTTGGGTGACTCATGCGCAGTAAGCAGCAAGCTCCCATCTCTAAAAGGATGAGTATACGCAGGCGCAGTGAGGCGATTGACGCTCGGCTAGGGACGGATTAAAAATACAATGACTAACTAACTTCAGAAAATGAATGACTCTGTGGAGGTGTCTGTCGATAAGAGTTTGTGTGCGCGTGGGGGAGGGATGAAGGATTAGTTGTGCAGCAGTTCAAAGAAATAACATACTGTACTGTACTGTAGAGTACAGTAATTTCAAAAGGCAGTTCATCATAATACTGTAATTTGATCCCTACACCTCCCAAATACAGTACATAAAAAGCATACAAATTAACCATGTGCAGGCAAACGCACAGATTTAATATCGTAATATCAAGATTCTTTTTGCAGGCTTGTGGATAAAATAACAGTTAAAAAATCATAATTAAAATTTTTTTGGGGGGCACTAAAGCAAGCAGTGGTGGGTGAAGTTACAGGCGCATCTCAAAGAGAATTACACGCAGGCACAGTGAGGCTTTTTAGGTCGGCTATGGACGGATTAAGAACACAATGGCAAGATTCAGAAAATTATCTACTCCGTGGAATTTCAAATCCTTGAGCTACTGTAGCATTCGTGGGGGAGGGGGCTGCAGGGTACAGCTGCATGAAGTTCAAAGCTAAAGACATACTTTGATTTCAAAAGGCAGTTCATACTAATAATACACCCCAAATACAGTACGTAAAAAGCACACAAATCAACCATGTGCAGGGTCGCAGTCAAAAGCTACACCACAGATTGAATATCGTAATACAGTAAGATGGTTTTTGCAGTCTCTTGTGGAGAAAATAAAATAAACATTTAAAAAAAAAAATTGGTCACTCAACCAGAGAAGCAAGCAGTGGTGGGCGAAGTTACAGGTGCATGTGCAGTAAATTCCTGCTGTCAAGTAGGAATGTGATTGAAACCAGACACACGTTCAAAGGAATGGTGTGGGAGAGATGTACTGCATTGCACAGAAGATAAGAAGTTGAAATACCCTGCAGTGCAGTTAATTATCCTGAGCGAGGGGAGAGCGCTGTATATGCCGAAATGTGACACTGTTACAGTACTGTACACGCCTTTGCATTTCAACAATTTTCAAATGTGACATACCGTACAGCAGCACAGCACTTCAAATGCATGTATACTTTAAATATGCAAATTTACAATTACTGCGCACGCACACACAGACTGTGTACTGACGTAGGTTGAACTGCAAAGGTATTAGACTTCCAAGACAACAGCTCACAAACGCCCCCCTGAGTTTTTACACGGCATTACAGTATTGCAGACAGCGAGAATAAAATGCTAATATCACGAGCGCAAAAATAACGCAGTTCACTCCGGGCGAAAACGACAAAAATACGCACCTAACAAGGATAATCTGAGAACCGTGGATCTAGCCGTCTTAGACTCAGATCGGCTGCCACTGTAACTCAAGCTAAGAGGGGCCACATACCTCGAAGCAATCTACATCTGGAAATGCACTATGTTAGCCAGCTCAAAAACCCCAATCCACAGTAATATATACTCATATAGTTAATAATATCAATCTGAGTGCTACACAGAGAGTGACCTCAAATATACAACAGAAGCCCCAATACACACCCAAAATGACTTTTACGTGTGCAAAAAAGCAGCCATTGTAATGTTATTTATGATGCTGGGAGTATCAGAGAGACCGAACTAAATTGAAATGCAGTTCAAATTCTTCTTGCGTATGCTCCTTATGCAAAAAGCACATGTTTTTCTTCAGATTAGAAAATTAAGAATTATGTGAGCATTGTAACAACTGCAGCTCAGCCACATGGCCTATCAGATCACTCCTGTAGTGTAATGTGTGAGCATAAATAGTAGCCTTTCAGAAATATATATTCCAAAAATGTATGGATTTTTCTGAAAATCTTTCCATTGTATTTCTCCATGAGCAATTCCTAATTTCTGTAAAGATTTAGCATAAACTCATGCTGCAGGGAATGGTTGTTACACACTGTAAGGTCTATTTTATTTATTTTTTATAAATGTCCAGCTGCCAAATTGATAAATCGGGTGTATATTTTCTACACCAGTTTTGCCACAGTGATAAATAGAGCCCTAAAATATTTCCTTAAAGCATTATTTAATGAAATATCAGTTTGAGTTTGTTTTATTGCTATAAACAATGATTTGTTATAATATTTTGACCATCCAGTGAAAATGGAATTGTATTGTTGAATGTTTACGAGCTCTAATCTTCATCTTCCTGTTGTTTGTCCCAGGTCTTGGGGTCTGCTTGTCGGGTTTATGAACTCAAATGTAAAGTTTATAAAGTATTCTAACAAAATACTATGATGATTTATCATATACGCTTGTCATTTAGGAAAAGAAAAGAAAGGCATCCAAATTCAGAATTCAGTTTGGTAAACTGTCTAATATACATAGCAATTCTACATATGATTCCATTTCTTACCAAAGAGTGCTGTTGGGAGTTCAAAGGCAACAGAAAGCACAATACCATCACAGTATTTTAATCACATCAAGACCCTCATCTCTCTATTTAATGACCCATAAATGTTCGCATTTCATTCACCATTAACTTTTTCCATTAATTACATTCTATGTATTATATACACTGGATTTCATTGCAAACTTTTAGCAGGGTAGTTATACTCCACGGTAACTACCCTGATACAAGTTTGCAATGAAATCCAGTGTGGAATTGAACTGGGACAACTCACTGGTGCAATATTCCTAGATTTTGCAAAGGCTTTTGATACTGTTGATCATGTTATATTGCTTAACAAACTACAGTGCTCTGGAATAGGGAAGCATGCTTTAAACTGGTTTCATTCCTACCCATCAGGAAGATCCCAACATGTGGTTTTCTCAGGCTCGAACTCCAACCCTTGAATATCATCTGTGGTGTCCCGCAAGTCTCTGTTCTGGGGCCCCTACTCTTCTCAATGTTCATCAATGATCTTCCTACAGCTTGTAAGGGAGCTTCAATACACGTATGCATATGACACAATGTTATATGTACACAGCCCTAGCCTCTTCGACCTTGAACATACTGTATACTTCATCTGACTTTTTGAGACTTGAAAATTGGATTTCCAAAACAAACCATTTTTAAACACCGACAAGACTGTAACAATGGTATTTGGGACCAAGGCTAAATTTTGAAAGCTTCCAATGATTGAGCTCCAGATCAGAACCAACGCTAAGACCACCCTAACTCCTGTTACTTGTTTGAAATACTTGGGCATATGGTTTGACTCCATTTAACATTTGGGATGCACATTGATACCTGACATCCAAAACCTATGCCAAACTAGGTATACTTTACTGGAACAAATCCTCCCAAAGTCTGCTGGTCAGAAAGCGTATCGCACAGCAGATGCTAACGCCAATTATTGACTATGGGGACATAGTATACGGCTCGGCACCACAAACCCACCTTAGCTAACGTGATAACCTCTACAATTCAATATGTTGTTTAGTTCTCCAATGCAACTATAACACACATCACTGCTAAATGATCAAAGAACTAGATTTGACATCACTTGAGTCTAGGTGCACAGTTAATCTCTCCTGTCTTGACTTCAAATACTTTCTGGGCAAGCTACCTGTCTACAGTTACATACACCTATAATATATATTATCTATAACTGTACATGCAATTTCTTGTATATAATGTATACCCTGTTCACTTATGTAACCATGTATTATTTGTCATCATAACTCTATGCCCAGGACATACTTGAAAACGAGACGTAACTCAATGTATTGCTTCCTGGTAAAACATTTTATAAATAAATAAATATACAGTACCATGTTGTTCATAGCAGGGTTCTTTTCATTACAAATTTTGGCTAACGCTTAATAAGTCTGCAAAGCTAAAAACTGAAAGCCAGGTATCACACAAACTGCCCATGCTACTGTAACTCTCATTCTTTTAGTGAAGAACTAAATCACATTGAAATCCTTTAAAAGTATTTGTTTTCATCCTAAACAATGGAAAATTGAGTGTTTGGGGAAACCTACATGACTGTTTCACAGTACAAATTGTAATTGTAATCAAATAATTGTTCTGTGCACATTGTAACAGTCTAATGTTATCAGTAGAGCTACAGTATTTAATATTAAGTTGATATTTCTCAAGCTTATGTAGCCATGTGTAAAAATGGTGTACATCTCTTTCTCATGCTGGCATTGAGCCTGGTAAGTATGCACGGTTGCCAGCAACAATCATGGAGGTTTGCCCTCACACCCTGGTGAGGTGTCATATGTAGCAAAGGAAGTGACAACATGCTTTGTGTCCACTGTTAGTGACACAGAGGTGGGTCTGCTTCTAGAGTCTATATAAGACACAGAACTGCCAAAAGTTAGTTGGTTATGTTCCAGTTCTGAAGTAGTCTACCAGAGTGTCTGCAGCAGTTCAAGGCTGTCAGAGTCAAGTGAAAGCTAACTACACACTGTGACAAGGGACCTGTCACAGATGGTGATCTCCCTTAGGGGAGAGGTGAACCAACTCTATTGAGAGAGAGGAGGAACCTTCGGAAGGGGGGCACTTCAACAAGATGAGTGGCTAAGCACGACCGCTATGAGGGACAGTCTGCCTAGAAAGATGCCAATAATGATATTATGGTTCACAAGATCCTTTCTGTGTGAGTGTGGAGTCATTCAGCAGGAGGAGGCACCTAGGAGTTCCCCATCAGATACATCCCCCTGCGGCCGCAGAGATCCTGATGGGGTGGAGGCGCTGCATCAAATGTGAGTAGGACTCCAAGTGCACTACCTCAGACGCCTGTCATGGTGATATTCCCCATACCAACCAAGCGGGAGACTCAGGAGTCCTGTTACCAGCAGGTGCACCACATATCACACATCCATGTAATTGGGGGATTTTCTTACATATGGGTCAGGATCAGAAGGGCCCAGGGAAATCACTGTTACACTTATATAACCTTTCCCCCTCCAAAAATGTTATCTGACTAAATTGTACATGAAGCTGTGACACACCTTCTTGACTCCATTGCAAATGGAATCTGCTTTCTTTAATAGGTTGCTGTTAAAATAAATGTCTCCTGTTTAGCTGAATCGTTGTGAAGGAAAAACATTGAATTTATAGCAAAAGATTGCTATTGAATAGTTTGCCATATAGACTGTCATTATGGTACAGTAGGTAAATCAATGTGAATCTTCAGATCCTTTTGATAAGCCATGGAACAAAACTCTATATAGAATGGAAGCAACAGAAAGCCATTATTTTGTGATCTTCTCTATACAGTGGTGTATTGAATGATCAATAATGTTTGCTTTTCAAAGGATGTGGCGATCCTTTGAAGTTAACATCAGATCTGATTACTTAATACAATGTCAAAAATGGAAAAAAGCACAAGTCTCTCAGGTGGAGTTCTAACAAGTGGGTGGTGATACCTTCCAAATGAGATGTGAAAAAGAAATCTGAGTCTGAACTTGAAAAAGTTTGGTAATTATGTCTTAAAATCATATAATGGCGTTGGTTGCATAAGATCTACAGTATTTTATGTTTTCTGTGCAGGTTTTAGGTTCAGAGAGTCATCGTTTTGTTTGTGCTCATGATTAATTTAATTAATACTGTATAAGCTTTAAGAATTAATTAATGTGTGGTTATTTTCCTCATATATAGAGTATTGCAGATGTCCTTGATGTACTGTATAACCTCTGTTCATTTAATTTAACCATGTATTGTCATCATAACTCTGTGTTGAGGACACTAGGAAACGAGAAAGAGAAAGAGAAAGAGAAAGAGAAAGAGAGAGAGAGAGAGAGAGACACACACCAGAACAGATGGCACTCCAAGCAAAATAAGCAAAGGTCAAGGTGCCTGCTTCATAATCACAATACATGTAACGGCTGCTATCACCAAAGTGAGAGCAAAGAAACAGCACTCTCAGGTATAAAGACAAACAATGTATTAGGCAATACAAAATGAACACAGAGACAAACCAACATTTCGGTCCTCTAAGGCCCTTCCTCAGGGTGTCTTAAGGGGCACTGGCACACAGAAGATATATATCCATAACCACACTCTGTGACTAATTTGGGATCCACTAATTAACCAAACACTGAGAACTCATGACATCATTATCCAGCGCCGACAGGTGGCGGCCATCTTGGAGCTTATGTAAACAAATCCAAATGAGCATGTGTCAGCAGAGGACCACCCTCTAGTGATCTGTAATGCAACTGTAAGCATTGTGTATCCAGCCAACGAATTCGTGACTGCGCATTCATCGCCTCCATAGTGCCCAAACAGGGACCAGCCAATCGGTGCCAGTAAGCGTATGATGTGAGCCCTCTGGAATGAAACCAAGGGAAAGCAGTGAGGGAACATGAAGTGAACACACAAATAGGGATGATTAAAAACAATGGGAACCGGATATGTGGGCAAATATGTGGATAAGCACAATTAACAGAAAAAAGTGATAAACACCTAACATATGACTAAAAGAAAAATATTCGTGTACTGCATAGAATATATCTAACCATACATAGTTAAGTGAAGCCTAATGCCAGCCTATGTAGGTGATGAAAATTGGTGATATTTTGGGGTAAACATACTGTATATAAAGTACCACTTTATAGAATTCACCATGTTTAAAAGCATCATCTCTGTTTACAGCTGGCAACATGATTTTAGTGGAGGATCATTAATAGAAATGGGTACATTTTTTTTGCAAATTTGAATTTGCCTTGAATCCGGCAATTCATCTGATCCGCAGATAACTCAACAAAAGTGATGTTTTTTGAGAGAGACTCCAAAGTAGGATGTGACAATGATACTTCCTATCAGCTGGTTTAGTTCACAGCGCTAGTACTGTGGCCTAGAAAAGTGTCTCTAGCTTAGTTGGATCTGGCATGATTCCAGTCATTAAGTTGGTGCCTTAGGCTTATTAGGAACTATATATAGTTGATATGGAAATATTTTTAGGAAGAGTGGGATGGGACTCATTTAAATATACTTTGTAAAACCATTAGCATATCGCTCACATGTGCTCCTTTTTTTACCAGAGGCATGTCTCCCTAATTTATAAGGAGGGATGCTTGAGGGGATATATATATATATACACAAGTGGCGACTGCTAATAAAATGTGAAAAGTCTTTCTCCATTGTTTTGTCTCTCCAGACGGATTCTGAATCCATCTGTAAATTGTCAAAAAATGCATTCAGATTGCAGTCAAAAGCAAATTCAAATGAATCCGTCTGGATCGTCAAGCATGAAATCAGCATGCAGATTTTGGTGTACGGCAAAATTATCAGTGGAATTTCGGGAAACGAATTTTGACCATTGCACCCATCTCTAATCATTAACAGAAATTGACTGCAGTATGTTTATTGATGTCAGGGTTTTCTTCTAATATCAACCTTTAGTAAATTTAGCATATAGATTCCATACAGTTTTCTGTAGTTCACTTTAGTGAATTAAATCTTTGAGGCATGCTAAATCTTGTAAAGCTTTATTTTCTTGTATAGACCATACAGTAGCTGAAACAAATCGCACTTAATTAAAACACAGTAGAAATATATTATACAAGCAACACATTTTGTACAATTGTGTAATCAATTAATGTATAGTTCACTCAAGTACATTACACTACTACACCGAAAAAAAGAGAAAGGTTTCTATTATTTGAACTAAATACAACATAAATAGAATATCAGATAAACTACTGTACTTCTCAGAAGGGCATTCATGTCTTCATGTTTGGAATCAAACACACTGCCATGCAAGTTTATCAGAATGAACAGCATTTGTGGTTTGATAAAAGAAATTCACAGCAGTAACTCCAAGGTGCCTATTCAATGAAACCAGAAAAAAATCACCTGCTGATAGTCCTCTTTCTAGTGGATCAATGTTTTAATTAACACTTGATTGTAAGGTAAAAACTGCTTAAAAATAAGAAAATGTAAAAAAGGTGACCAGAAAAAATGTTGTGAGAAGAATAATGATCAACATACAGAATGTAGCATCAATAGAGAAAGGTCAATTACTGGATCTGCCTTCAATTCATGCATGCCAATTAATATTTCTTCTTGCTTCATGAAAAGTCTCATTATGGGATCAAAGCATGATTAAGGTGACTAACCACATCAAGCTAACCATTCATTGGCAAATCGTATCATATTATCCTTTATTTGTTAAACGCCAACATATTCTGCAGAACGGTATAATGGGGGTACAGAGTGACATCAATTCCATAAACTGAATGATATACGGATTAACTGCTGGCCCATGTGAGCGGAATTTACCCTAACACTGCCTGCACTTACCAGGACTTATATCAGGGCCAGAAAATACATAGCAAGGGGGTACTGGGAAACACACTCCCTCTGGTGAAAAATTCCTCACGTCCCTGCATGAGGTACTATACATATGTAAGGATGTGTATACATATATATGAGGGTTCCGCGCTGTCACTAATAAAGGAAGCGCCATACTGTTCTTTTGCAGTAAGGTCACTGTGTGAATAGTCAGGCTGCGCATGCGCGAGGGAAGCGCGCGAAAGGCAACCAATCTGGAGGGACTTTGGGGGTTGCACTCTGAACTCTGAACTGTGGGACAGTCAGCTGAGGCTGAGGACCAATAGGGTGCGAGACTCTGGATAGAGAGAGAGAGGATGCGTGTGGGCGGTGGGAGACACGAGTGAGAGGTGAAAGAGGAAGGTGGCGGAACCTCGTGTGCGCGAGCGGAGGGTCAGTGACCCTTCTGCTTAGGTCAGATACATTCCCCAGCCCCCAGGAGCATTACCCCTGTCATCGTAGGGTGCCGCTTTTGTAGGGACGGCCGTAGCAGTTAGGGACGTATTCCATTAGTGCGGGTTCAGCTGCTGGAGTCGCGGACGCCATCTTGGTCTGGAGAACAGACCACACAGCATAGCGGAGTGTCGGCGCAAGGCTGGAGCAACACTACGGACCCTTTGTGAAGTGGTGTGGTCACCGTAGTGACCGGGAGGTATCGTTAGTCAACAAGTGCACCTACACCGGTCACCAGGCGCTGATCCCGCCTCCCACTAACTAATTGGGGGCACTAGTGTGCCATCAAACTATTCCATACAGATAATAGTTGCAGGACATACTCCTTGGGAGAGTGGCAGAGCCACCTGTGTACAGAACATTATCCCTATCAAGGTGTGGCCGAGCCACAGTGTGTTATGTTGTGATTGTAGAGTATAAGGGTCTTATGCATGTTATGTGTACTCTGCATGATTCCATTAGTTAGTATCAATAGTAAAAGGTTGCCTGTTGCACAATACGATTGTTATGTTTTCTTGCTCAGGGTAGATCCTCTACTATGGGGATCCTGGGTAAGTGGAGGCGCTGCACCATGATAAGTGAGGGTATGACCCCAGGCTCCCAAACAGCGGAGGCTTAGAGCTCCTGAAGCCGCAGGTAACACACAACACCAGTAGTTCCTTAGTGCAGGGGTTCACAAAAAGGGCTACACATACATTTATATTCCACCAAAAATGTGTGAAATAACTATAAAATTCAAACAGTAACATAAAGATTAAAGTGCATAATCTGCAGCAACACAGTTATATAACAGGTGTGACAGAGTCATAGACTCTGTATATGTTAGTAGGAGGTTGTATTATTCCTGTTTTCCAGTAGGTCATGAGTTAACTCCACTAGTTAGACAGGCCACAGGTGATCCTAATTAAGTGAGCTTACCTCCTGGCAGCTCCAGTCTTTGGGCTATTTATGCAGCCATAATGTTAGATTATATATTAGGGATCAAGGAGAAAAGCAAAGAGTAGTGCACAGCCAAAAAAGGAGCAAGGAGAGGATCCAATAGATGCAAATAGGTTTATTGGAATAAGAAAAGCATAGAGGATAACTTCCAACGCGTTTCGAACTATAAATTCTTTATCACAGAGTTAAAATCACAATGTCCTGTAGTCTTTTTAAAGTTTAATTCCATGCTCCGTTTCGCGCTAAAAATAGCGATGAGCATTTGAATAGCATTTGTTCTGCATCAGATTTATGCCTGGGTCTACAGGAGTTGATATCCATTAATATCAGCACCGGAGACCCCCGGCATGAATCAGATGCCTGAAAAATGCATTTACAGCCCACTTCATTACCTTATCGGCTAACTGCCAAGGCAATGAAGGGGTTAACCACCAGCGCCATGCTTATTGTGGGTAGCGGGGTGGGTGAAGGTGGTATTTGGCCCTTGGTGGGTGTTTAGGCCTTGCGGTGGGAGTTCGGGTGGACTTAACCCCTTCATTACCTTAGCGGTTAATACCGATATGGTAATGAAGGGGTTAACCCCTCCCGCTACCACCTGGTAGGGCAAAACACCAATCTTTGGGGCTACTACCCCTTCACCCACTCTCGCTACCCACAATAAACACAAATACACACAACAGCCCCACTACCCACCTGCAAGGCCCCCAATAAACATTACAATATCTAATAAACATAACCCCCCCACATTTTTTTATTTTTTTTACACACAGGATTAATACCACAGGCAGGCAGGGGGTCCTGGGTGGTCCCCCCAGGTGTCCGCAGGCCCCACAGTGCACCCTGGGGTGTTCCCATGGGTGTCTGGGGGCAATCGGGTGGTCCCCGCAAGACTCCGTAGGCCTTCAGGTGGTCCCCGTGGGTGTCTGTGGGCCCCAACGGGGTCCACAGGTGGTCCCTGTGGGTGTCTATGGGTCCCCGGGTCCTCCTCATGGTTGTCTGGGGGCCTTCAAGTGGTCCCAGCGGGTCACCGGGGACCCAATAGGGGTCGCTGGGGACCCAATAGGGGTCTCCAGTTCCTCCCCATAGGTGTCCGTGGGTCCTCAGGTGGTCCTCGCATGGTCCCCATTGGTCTCCGCTGGTCTGCGGTACCATTCCTGTATTAAATTTTTTTAAACATGGCCTACATTTCAATAAATACACCTCCCCCACCTTCACCAAACACATACATTACAGTAATGGGCAAAATAACTATTATCCAGATATGGATAATAGATTATTTGCCCATTATTAAACACAACATTAGCCAGGCAGCATAAATAAAGTAAATAAAAACCGTTCTACTTACCCTTGCCAATGTGAAGGGCGTCCTCGTCAGCTTACTGCAGGTCATGTTCTCCGTTGCCAGAAAGTAAACATAAAAAAATACAATCTAATGGCCTTTAACCCCTTAATACTTAGCGATTAATAACTGCTATAGTAATTATGGAGTTAACCCACCCTGCCATGCTACCCACCTGGGAGGCCTAACCACCCACCCCGGACCCACTACCCCACCATCCACCCATTCATGGGTGGATTTAACACTATAGCAATAAATGTTGGTTAAAACAAAAAAGGTCCAAAATACACTCATTACAAAAATCAACACATAAAAAATGCCAATAAATCAAATGATTGACACAGTGGATAAATCATGCCCATATAAAAAGGACATGATTTAACACTATGCCAGTCAATGCTGAACCTATAAATAAAAACAATTACCAAATAAACATATAAAAACAAGTCATTAAGAGCCAGTATCGTCTATCTCACAGCTACGAATAATGCAGGAAATAGATGACAACAAGCATGATTCGTTGAGCCAAAATACCCATCGATTGCCACTGTGGTTACCTATGCCCTCAATTAGAGCATAGATAACTACAATGACAATAAATGGGCACCATACTACCAACTCCCTCTAATCCCAACAACCCAGCCCCCAACACATACAATACAGTAATGGACAAAAAAAATAATGATCCAGAGCTGGATAATAGGGCTTTGTAAAAATAGAACATTACACAGCAAGCATATAGTAAATACAATTGGAACTTACCCCTACAAGGATGAAGGCCCTCCTCCTCTTTACCTCCTAGTCCTCCTCGTCTTAAGTGGGCACTAATAGAAAAATTAAAAAAAACCTAACTATTGCCCTGTAAAGCCTTAGACCCCATAGCGGTTATTAACCGCTATGGTAATTAATGGGTTAACCCCCTCCCTCTGCCCACCTGGCAACTACCCCATCACACGCCCCCTCTACCAATTGATTGTCACTGTGGTAAACTATGCCAACAATGGGGTTTTAAGGATTACCACAATGGCAATCAATGGGCAACCTAAAAAAAAAAACATCCACAAAATAAAATACAGACGAGACAATGAGTATTCTAAAGCTTGCCTTAAACTAGCCCAGTTACATGCTGGGTACATGCTGGGTGTAACCTGGCTAGTTTAAGGCAAGTTTAAGGCATTTCTGCATTGACTAATGACCCATCGGATTAACACAGCAGGGGTCCCTGGCAGTCCCATTCAGTTTGAATGGGACTGCCCGGGAATCCCGCTGTTAATCTGATGGGCCATTAGTCAATGCAGAAATGCCTTAAACTTGCCTTAAACTAGACCCAGCATGTACCTGGGTCTTTTTGGCAATTGCCACTGGTTTGTGTTAGAATAATCGTTGGCACTACAGTACATCACATTGCAAATAATTAAGAACAAACATTAGCCAATAATATCAATTGAATGACAATGTGGTAAACTATGCCCACAATGGGGGCATAGATTACCAGATTGCAATGAATGGGCAACCTAAAAAAAACACATAAAATCCATTACAATTAAATAAAAACAAACATTTGACAAAAAATGCATTGATTGTTAATGTGGTTATCTATACCCTCAAAGGGTGCATAGATTTGAAATGTGCCTATCAATGGGCATTCTAAAAAAAATACAATCAATCAATGTGTTTCTTACCTTTGCTGGGATTAAGTTTCATTCTCCTCATCCAACTGTTGCACCAACTCTTGACCCAAAATGCAATGATCCTCATCAGCATGATGCACAGAAGTCCATGATCCTCAGTTGCTTGCAAATGAGGTCCTGATGAGTAGATCTTCTTTCCTTTGTATTTATCTTCATATTTTTCTTCTTTCTTCTCAAATGAGATGTGACAGGCCAGTAGTTAGTTTTTTTTTTAAATTTTACTGTTTTACCCACTGAAGATGAGGAAGGCTTTATCCTTGTAGAAGTACAACTTTTATTTACTATATGCTGGTTGGGTAATGTTTTCTTTTTAATTGGCACATGTGCTATTATTCAGATCTGTATAATAGGGATTTGGTCCATTACTGTACTGTATGTGCTGGGGGGGGGGAGTTGTTGGGGGGTAGAGGAGGTGGGTATTATGGGGCCTATTCATTGCAATTGTGGTTATCTGTGCTCCTATTGAGTGCATAGGTAACTACAGTGGCAATCAATAAGTGTATTGGCTAATATTTTTTGTTGTATTATATTTTAATGTTATTTTATTCAGTTGTATATTTTTTGTTTTTTTGCATCACAAATTTGGCTACTAGTGCTTTTGCCCATTTGTGCGTGTTGTAATGGGGGGGGGTAGTTGCCCTGAGGTGGGTGGTTAGGTCTACCGGGAGGGTTGTGCAAAGGGGTTAACCCCTTAATTACGTTAGCAGTTACAACCAGTAAGACAATTAAGGGCTTTACCCATCCTGCAACCCTCCTGGGAGGCCTAACCACCCTCCCTGGGTCAACTACTGTACCCTTTATCACCCCATTAAAACACCAGTTACCCCTTAATTACCTTAGTGGTAGTAACAGGAAAAAATGGGTGTTTTAATGGTTGGGCATCGGCCCTTACATTTTCGTGCAGAAGAGGAGGACTCCTTCATCCTGGCAGGGGTAAGTAAAATATTTATTAATTTAATTTGTTATGTATTTTATTGTATGTATTTTATGATTTCGAATGGGAAAAAGTGCTAATAGTTTTTTGGCTACTAGAGCATATGTCCATTCCTTTGTGTGGAACCCCCGCTGTTTTAATCCTGATCGGCCAATCCCCCCTTCAAAGCACTTTACCATGAATGTCCACGTTTGGTCTGCATTTCATCATTACATGTGCTGTGGCAGGTTGTAGATATAACTGGCTGCATCTGTACATAACCAAGAACCTGCCTACTGCTGTACTAGTTAGAGCACTAACAGCCCTTAGGGATAGACGCAAGATAGTTGCCTATAATACCAGATGACCCTTGACCCTTAAAACAATTGTGATAACAACAAAAAGCAAGACTCTAGAACCACCTAGTGAACCAGTGACCCAAAATCCCTTAAGGTATCAGAGTTTACATCAAAAGGGGACTAGTGAGCCTATCCCTTCCTCTGTAAAAAAGAGGGAGATCATTTTATTAATCTTTTTTTTTTGTTTTCCTCAAAATGTCAATATGACATGTATTTTATCACAACTGTTCATTTTCTTTAACAGAATTTGAGTGATTAAAAGTTGTAAAGAGGAAAACAAATCCTTATTACCCGAAGAGAGCAAAAAGATTTAACAGTATTTTCAAAAGAGGTGCATGACTCATCAAGTGTAGGCACATAAAAAAATGGCAGAAAAACAAGAGAGAAAAAGAGACAGCACACAAAAAGTTAAACTCACGGTATCAAGTTGCATGATAGTTTCTGATTTTTTTCCCCTAAATCTCATTTGTAATTAAAATTAATTTATTTAAAAGGAACAGGCAATGCATGACATACAGCAACATTACAGACCAACATTTGGCCTCTCAGGTAGCCATTAGCAATATCACACTTTTAGTGACATCATTCAATTTCTGGTGTACACAGTATGCTGTAACTTACAGTAGTAACCACTGGAGAAGGTAACACATAGTCCTTTGTCAGAATCTCTGATAGACCTAAAGAGATATATGTGATTAAATAATTACATTCCAGATGAAACCTGCATAGGTGAAACGCATAGAGTGTGATCCAACATTGGGTAGCAGAGGGACACATTAGATGATACCGGTCTGCATACCTTCCCGTATTCTACACTATCTGAGGGCGTCTCCTGGAGACGTGATGACTCCGAGTGATGCAGGAGGAGGGCGCACACAGAATCATCTGTCCGCTTACAGCTCGGTCTCCAGCTACTCTGAGAGATTCCCTTCGTGAGCATTACACGCTACACAGATTGTGGAAGCTGAATTCTGTCGGCGTGGATAAAACTATCCGAATTGCGTGATTAAAAAATGTGAGTGGATTTTTAACATTGTGTTTTAAGAAGATAAAGTTTGAACTGTCTGCGCTATGTCCTGTTTTTCTACTCTATTTCGATAAGCTTATGGTACATACATTTATGTGCATACATATCTTGGGGAAAGCTGCTATTTCGGGGCAAAGATACCGTTATGTACTGCTGCGGCCAAGTTTATTCGAGCATTTGCCCATTCTTGGCTGCAGCAGTAGCCTGGCGCGCACCGGAGGGTGACGGGCGCGCGCCGAAGCAGCGGAAGAGCGCCCTCCGATCGGGGCGCTCTCCCTACCGCTGCCGGGTCCGCCGGGCCCCCGGAACCCCCTGCCGCCGTCCCCCACATCGTGGGACACCAGGGCTCCCTCAGGGAGCCCTGGACGCGCGTGCAGGGGGCGCAGGCTCCTGAAGACGCGTGACTGCGCGTCGGTGACGCGCGGCACGCCGAGGGGCGGCCACTAGCAAGCCGGGAAATCTCCCGGCTTGCGGACCTGGCCGCACTGCGATTAAGTGTGTCGCCAGTGTACTGTACATTTTCATACTGAGAAATTTGTAAGTACAAATTTCTCTGGATTCTATTAAGAACTCATTAAGAATCAAGTTTTTAAATGACATATTTGCCCTATATGCGTGTGTTTTTTCCTTCTATATAGACCTGCGCTCCCCACAAATCCTGGACACCTGACATTCAGAAGTGTAACAACTTTAACACATCATAGCTAAAGTCATGCGTTTAAACACATCACAGTGAAACGCATAACCAAAAGTGGATAAAATCCAATAGCCCAATATCATGACAATAGCTACACAGTATTTATCAAATAACAACACCAGGAGACAACAGTGAACATAAAAGCAGTGCAATTAAAAACATTTAACTATTTTTACATAACATCCTACGTGTCCTATATATCAAAAACAAACTCAAATCTTGTCAATAAATGAAACAGCATTGTATAACATTTATGTAGCATTTGTACATAGACACATATGTACACAAATATATTGAGGGAGATTGAGAAAGTGCGGTAAGCGTGAAACATGTCAGTCTGCATGCCTATGATCTATTAAAGCTATTTTTATATCCAAGCTACCCTTCTTCATTTTCGGTGGTGCGTCGCAACCTCTTCGTTTTTGTTCACAAATATATGCACACAATGTCTCAATTCCATGCAATATACACATCCCCAAACTAGGTTAAACAAGATTATCCACCACCACTTATGCTTTATTATTTGATTATTGTCCTTTATTCCATGTAGTATACACAATAGTTACATCTAACAAAGAGGCATATCTAATAAATACATATCACAACTATACAATATAGCACTACCCATAAGACTAATCAAATCGAAAAACTACCTTCTCTTAGTCAAAATTAAACAGTGTATTCTTACAGAAAAAATCTCTTCAAACAATAATTTATTCAGAAACGAATTACGGAACATAAATGTGGGATTCGATGATACAACAACTAATAAGCTGGGTGCCAGACATTTCTTTCTTATGAGACACATGGTCAGCCATCTTAAGTACAGTATCAGATTATTGATTGGGTTTCACCATTTTACAGGGGAGTGATAGGTAAATTCTCTCTATCAGAAATGAATCTCCGTGGATTTTGTAATTGGATAGTATGCTTCCAAAAGGAATAAATAAATTCCTTTATTTCATAGTCTTTTTGTAGAATGATTACTATATTTAATAAATTATTGTTTTAAAATTGTTTTAAGATTTTTTTTCTGTAGGGATACTTAGTACAGTATATGTAAAAGCAAGTGTTTCCTTGCCCATGTAATAAAGCTGATGTTGGCTTACTATAGCAACCTGACACTGCTTACAGTGAATGGGTCGCAATGTGTCTTCTAACCCCAGAAGGTGCCTTATGGAATTGCACCAGTTGGAAAATATAGGCTTAAATTTAGACTACTGTACAAATGTTAATGGAAAAGGGAAGCGAGACATCCATGCACTGAATATAATATATTATCATCTGGATTTAGTAGTTGAGGGACAAATTAAGTTTCATGAAGTTTATTACATTCAGTAATGCAGTATAAGGGCATATAGGAACATTTCATTTCTTTCATATATTTTAATAAAAAAATGAACAGACTTTAAACCCTTTTGCTAGGAGTAATTACTTTGGTAAATGTATTAGTTAGCATTGGACTATCTTGAAATAGCAATGGTGTTATTATTTCTCTGTCCTTAGCACAGGCATGCCTATGTGTATGTGCTTGTCTTTAAATTATCTTGAAAGAGAAATATTTTTAAATATATGTAGCCCTCTTTCCCCTACCCTCAGGGAAATGGTCATGCTACAGGTGTATTCTGTGCTGCTGTGGTTATACCTGTGAGGCAAACAGAGATCTCCTTGGTGGTGTGGGGAGTATCAGGACAGGTTTGCTGTGATTTCCTCAGTGGTCCGCAGCTTCAGCCCAAGAAGATCCTGAGGTTTCAGGATGCACCTCATTGACATTTCTTTCCTTTAGTCATTACCATGCTTCAAGGACTGCACCAGTTGTTGCTTTGACTGAAGTTTATTGGCAGTAGTATTTGTAGTACCTTCACTGGATCATTATCACTGTACCCTATCCCTTCTTGGACTAGGCCTCAGTCACTTCTCTAGCAGAAGACCTCTCTGCAGTATCTGTATACTTTGGCATCTCTTCAAGAAGAACATCCTTCTCTGATCACTAATACAGACAGAACTAACTCGCACTCACTGCTCTACACTATATAGAAGAGCACCCTCCCCGTTTCCCTGGGGAGTGGCTAGTAATCCAGCCTATTCTGGTCATAGGCCCCCTTTACTTCAGTGAGAGGCCACTATAATTTTATTGTTCAAACCTGCTGAACAATGTAACATTTCACACACTGAACATTATAACAGATCCCTTCAGGAATCATGCCCACACTGCCCACCTTTATAGGGACTTACAGTGGGGCCAGGGCAAGGAAATGTTAGTCTTGGCTACAT
The DNA here is from genome assembly GCF_040206685.1 of Ascaphus truei. Lineage (NCBI taxonomy): Eukaryota > Metazoa > Chordata > Amphibia > Anura > Ascaphidae > Ascaphus > Ascaphus truei. The sequence continues at coordinate 55,336,561 of NC_134485.1, forward strand.
ATAAAAATCAGGCTAAGATGTCCCCAGGTCTAACTGTGAAATGTTTGAGCTGTTGTGTTTTGTGTTGGCTTAAACAAATGGCTAAATTATCTTGTTTTTCTTGATGACCTTTATTCTGTCATAAAGTTTGCCTGTTTCACATATTAGTTTGTGACTAAAGGAGATCTGCACAGGCCATGCAAAAAAACGGGTTAACCTATTATTAAAACAAATCCTCTGTAGACACAGCATATTGTTACTTTTAACATGCATATGCAATATATATATATATATATATATATATATATATATATATATATATATATATATATATATATATATATATATATATATATATATATATACATTACACAGTTGGGTGAAAAAGAAAGTACACCCTCTTTGAATTCTATGGTTTTACATATCAGGACATAATACCAATCCTCTGTTCCTTAGCAGGTCTTAAAATTATGTAAATACAGATGAACAACAACACATGACATATTACACCGTGTCATGATTTATTTAACAAAAATAAAGCCAAAATGGAGAAGCCATGTGAAAAACTAAGTATACCTTATGATTCAATAGCTTGAAGAACCACCTTTAGCAGCAATAACTTGAAGTAATCATTTTCTGTATGACTTTATCAGTCTCTCACATCATTGTGGAGGAATTTTGGCCCACTCTTCTTTACAACGTCGCTTCAGTTCATTAAGGTTTGTGGGCATTTGTTTATGCAGAGCTCTCTTAAGGTCAAGCCACAGCATTTCAATCGGGTTGAGGTCTGGACTTTGACTGGGCCATTGCAACACCTTGCTTCTTTTCTTTTTCAGCCATTCTGTTGTAGATTTGCTGGTGTGCTTGGGATCATTGTCCTGTTGCATGACCCGAATTCAGCCAAGCTTTAGCTGTCGGACAGATGGCCTCACATTTGGCTCTAGAATACTTTGGTATACAGAGGAGTTCATGTTCGACTCAATGACTGCAAGGTTCCCAGGTCCTGTGGTTACAAAACAAGCCCAAATCATCAACCCTCCACACCGCGCTTGACAGTTGGTATGAGGTGTTTGTGCTGATATGCTGTTTTTGGTTTTCGCCAAACGTGGCGCTGTGCATTATGGCCAAACAGCTCCACTTTGGTCTCATCTGTCCAAAGGACATTGTTCCTGAAGTCTTGTGGTTTGTTCAGATGCAACTTTGCAAATCTAAGCCGTGCTGCCATGTTCTTTTTAGAGAGAAGAGGATTTCTCCTGGCAACCCTTCCAAACAAACCATACTTGTTCAGTCTTTTTCTAATTATACTGTCATGAACTTTAACTTTTAACATGCTAACTGAGGCCTGTAGAGTTTGAGATGTAACTCTTGGGTTTTTTGCAATTTCTCTGAGCATTGCACGGTCTGACCTTGGGGTGAATTTGCTGGGATCTCCACTCCTGGGAAGATTGGCAACTGTCTTGAATGTTTTCCTCTTTAGAATAATCTTTTTCACTGTACAATGATTGACTTTAAATTGTTTGGAAATGGCCTTATAACCCTTCACAGATTGATGGACAGCAATAATTGTTTCTCTATGATCATTGCTGATGTCTTTTTTCCTTGGCATCGTGTTAACACACACCTGAATGCTCCAGACCAACAAACTGCTAAAACTTCGGCTTTTATAGAGGTGATCACACTTGCTGATGATCAATTAATCAAGGGCTTTTGATTAGCAGCACCTGTCTGCTACTTAGCATCTTAATTCCAATGGATGCAGTAAGGGTGTACTTAGTTTTTCACACATGGTTCTCCATTTTGGCCTTATTTTTGTTAAAAAAATCAAATTCAAAGAGGGTGTACTTTCTTTGTCACACAACTGTATGAAGTATTGGGGAGACTACTGTTGCCACTGTTTTGGATAGGCAGATGTTATATCTAAAAAATGTGAGGGCATGAGATCAGACACTGTAGAGAGATACTGCACTCCTCTCTCCTCTCTCCCTGCTTCTTCAGGCTGCGTCCACGTGTGCAGCGCACATCACCAAGATTTTTTTTTTATAAAACATTCAATGCTTTATTGCTAATGGACACACACAAATCATTTTAGCATACAAAGTTTGACAATAGAGTCAATGGCATCACACCAATCCTATGGTGTAGCAGGTAAAGAATCGTTACTAGTGTATGAAGGGTCATGGGTTCGATTCATGCATGGTATGCTAAAATTGTGTGTGTATGTGTATCCGTTAGCAATAAAGCACTGAATGATAAAAAATAAACAAAAAAACCATTGGAGATGTGCGCCGCGCACATGGACACGGCCTGATGAAGCAGGGAGAGAGGAGAGAGCTGAGGATGCCGGGTAAGTCTTTACGCGGCTGCCATTCCACGATCTCGGTTATAATGCGGTCTCATTATATGGACCCCGAGCACTTACTCTAATGGGGTTCGTTTGTGTGTGTGTGTGTATATATATACATATATATATATATATATATATATATATATATATATCGCCAGCAGTATATTGAGTCATTTACAAAGAGAACACAGCACAGAGAATTATAATAATGCAATAAGCACAGTAAAGGGGACAGACAGGATACCATTATTGTATCTTAAGGTGCATGCAACACCAGTAACCTATTTAACCACTATTTATTAACAGGTGTATTTCCAGAATATTGGAGGAGGTCAAACAATTAGAAAACTGGAAGTAGGGAAGAGGCTGGTAACTACATACAAGCCAGAGAGCATGACATATTGAGGAAATTAAGTGTGCTTTTCATTTCTATAATCCAGCATTTTACAAGATCCAAGAAAGCAATGATCTTCCTCGGGAGTCATGTCAAACAAATTTGATTATAGATGAGATTTTTTGACTAGATGACTAAGGTAGATTGATGAACAATAGATATAACTTCCCTGGATTTAAATAACACCTGACAGTATTGTACATATAAAACCTGACAGTATTGTACATATAAAACAGATAAAAAGATACAATGTCTGGGTTCTAGGGTGCTTGAAGGAATAAGACATTTGCATCGGTATATACACAACAGCCATTTGTGGTAAAAGGAGTCTTCTCAGGAGGATGCAAAGGTGACTTGTTGAGTACCCAAGGGAGCTTTCTGTCTTTATTTGTGACATTACAGTTCTTGAAGGAAATACACACTTTTTTGCATATGCCACAAAGATCTGGAACAGGGTTAAAGAATAAGTAAATTCAAATGGTATTGATTGAGATAGAGCAGAGCAATGGAAACTTTATTTTAATGCCTAAGGCAGAATAAAGAATCAATGGCACTACCGTGTCAATCACGGTACAGAGGAAAGCAATGTGGACAGACTTAAAAGCAATGTAACCAAGCAATTGTGAAAGGCAACTGAGTTTTATAGGGAATAGAAAAAGTAGAGATACTAATGACAATTGATATATTGTTGCCAAGACCTCACATAGGGGCCTATTCAGGTAACTTCGATGTTATCACTGCAAAAAGTTACGTGTTTGCATATTACTACTGAACGGTATGAAATTTGTATAAAAACGGTATTCGGTAAGATATATCGCTTCATATATACCGTTTGATAAAAAAAACCTACATAGTTTAGTAAATAACCTATACACGTTTATTTTTTATTTTCTTTGTAATTTTATGTTAGTGCTCTTGTGAGACAGCGCATTTTACACACTATATAAAGTTGCCATTTGCATTGTCAGTGCTGCTGGGAGTGAGGGAGAGACAGACTGAGCTAGGTGTTTGAAGGTTTTTGTGAGTAGTGTTCATTTGTATCAATTTCTGAGTGAGTTGTCTTCTGTTATTATATTTTTGTTTCCTAGTCTTGTCAGTGTGACAGTTCTTTGTAAGTGTGTCATTTATTTTCTCTTTGTTCTGTGTGTTTGAGGAAGTGAGTAATATGGATGGGAGAACAGGATGTGGAATGTACATGGGAGCCAGAGGAGTTGTGGTATGGGGAGTGTGAGTAAAAGGAGTAAAGGTGTGGGGAAGGTGAAGAGGACTGTTAGGGTAAAGCTAGGGGAGTCCAGTAGGGGCTCCAGGGATCATGGGCAGCAAAAGGGCTCTGGGAGGAGTGAACTGGGAGAGAGGGAAAGTGACCAGCAGACCTCTGAGGCCTCAGAGGTTGATGCTCCAGCTGCTCAACTGCCTGCATCATGAAAACGGTGTTTAGAAGGGTTGTGCAGCAGGTGCTTCTCAGACATGGAAAATAAAGTCCTGATACATGTGGTGGTTTGTTGTTATGACCACATTTTTGGTTGCTTAGCAGGTAGAAACACTAACCTCATACAGTAAGTACAGTGTCACAATAATGAATAACATGTACAGTATTGTGCAAAGAAATGCAAACATTAACATTGAATTTATAATTTCATACTACCATTTATATGTTTAATACATACATGTTATAGCTCGGAGTTACAAATATTTAACACTTCTGAGAAATGGAACATTTAAGTACCCATATTAAATCTTGTAAAGGGGGGTCTGTAACTCTCTGACAACTCTTGTTGTGCCACAGATACTCACACTGTCAAACACTCCCTGAAATACTGTACATAACAATAGTACACACGTGCTCTCGTAAAATAATAAAAAGTTCTTTAAATCTCCACTAACTTATAGTAATTGCATTTTTTCATTTGATTAAATATCTACAGCCAAGATTAAAAGCAGTGAAAAGATCAAGACGTGAAACGACATCCGCAATGCAGTCTGCACGTCTGGAAAGCAGAAACAGACCGCAGAGAACTGCAAAAAAAATGGTTCGCTGACATTAAACCGAAGCTGAAAGACAAAATGGCTGCCAGCCAGGAGCATGCCTCTAAAACAGGAGCACCTGCCCCTTATCAGCTGACCCCAATGAAGGAGCAGGTCAACTACATATCCTGAGTTCCGAGCTTGTGTTTGGCTTGCCAGGGGACAGAGACATCGGGCCCAGTGACTCTGACCATGAACAAGGTGAGTACTATGACGTGAAGGAAGATATTACTTTTTAAAGGGCCAATATGATTCAAACTCCACGATCCAGTGATCAAATATTTACAGTAGTGTAGCATCAGCTACTAACTCATTACATCATAACAAATTAATATGTGTATGTTAACATTTCAGCATTAATGCTTCTCCATTAAACATATAACGTGCACACTTGTATACAGTACATATTAATACATAGCACACTGTATGTCGTAATAGTACAGGAAACCTTTTGAATGTGCCATTCGGTCATGTCTGGAGTAGTTTGTTTAAAAGTACTAAGGTTAGGTTGCAGACACTGCTGTTCAGCTAAGAAACGACTACATCTACTGTATAGTTGTTCCTTTCTGACCTCAGTTGCCTTCATTTGCAATGCTGTGGTCATGAGACGCTAAATTTATTTTAGTCACAATTATAACACATAAATCTCGTATGGTTTAAGTGACAAACTCACATTACAATTTCACTTTCTTACATTTCAAGCTCTGCACACCAAGAAATATTGGCCCTAGTGTATATTCATGACCAATACATGGTTAGACCATGCAGTTGCATTTATTCCTGTATTGTTTAATAGGGCACAGTAAATTCACTCTCCATTTGACAGATTTTGACACTTCAAATCTACAGCCATATGATGTCAATGGAAGTGTCAAAACCATCCTAATTTTAACAGTTTTTCATACAGTTGGTATACTGTTACACAGTTAGTATACATAAGTATAGTTTATTTGTTGTGGGCACATAGAGATATACTGTAAACGTTATAATACTTTTAGACTACTGTCTGTTTCACATAAATAAAACAAATCTACACGCAAAACATTGCATATGTAAAGTAAACTAGTTTATTACGTAACAAGACATTTTTCATGTCCAATTTAGTGCTGGGTGACTTGCCTACACCTCCCCACTTTGCTAATAAGAAGAGGAAAACTTGGACCCATCCAAATGCTACTGGCCAAGGTCAGTTCTCCCGTTCTCTGGATTTCACTGATGTGTAGAGAAAACTCAACTCCTACAGTAGCTGTGAAGTGATAGCAAGAAGACATCATGGCAACATCTCCTCCTAGACCTGTTCAAGAGGTGAAAGAGGACAAGGAGGATAAGAAGATCTACTCACTAGGGACTCCTCTTAAAGCAACAGAGGATAATGGACTTCTGCGCATCATTCTGTACTTCAAGCTGAGGATCATTGTTTCGTGGGTCAAGAGTTGTTGGTGTCGAAGTTGGATGAGGAGAATGAATCTTCATCACGGCAAGAGTATGAAACATTAATTGTATTTTATTTAATTGTGATTTTTTTTGAGGGTGCTCATTGATTGCCAATCTGGCTACATTGAGTGCATAGATAATCACAATGGCAATCAATTGATGCATTGGATACTGTTTTTTTTGCATTGTATTTTAATGTTTGTTTTATTTCATTGTGATTTTTTTTCACAAATCGGCAAAAGCGCTATTAGCCATATTTGACTACTACTGCTTTTGATCGTTTGTGTGTGTGTGTTGGAGGAAGAGGGGGTGGGGTGGGAGAAGTTGCCCTAGGGAGGGTGGTAAGTCTTCCTGTGTGGGTAGCAGGAGGGGCTATCACCTTAATTACCTTAGCGGTTAGTAACCTCTAAAGTAATTAAGGGGTTACTGGCCAGTAGCCAGTTTTTTATTTTAATGCTGGTGCCTTTGAAGAGAAGGATGGCTTTTATCCTAGCAAGGTTAAGTACAACTTTTATTTACAATAGAGTTGATGGCTATTAATTGTTTTTGAATGGGCAAAAGCTCTATTAGGCATATATATATAGTATTACTGTGTGTGGTGGAGGTGATTGTTAGGGGTAGAGGGGTGGGTAGTAGGGTGCCCTTTGATAGTCAATTTGGCAATCTGTGTCCCTGTTGAGGGCATAGATAATCCATTGATTGCCACTGTGGTTAAATGGCTAATGTTTGTTTTGATTGTAATGTACTGTATTTAATTGTGATGATTGTAATCTATTTGATATTATTGAGGGGGTGGATAAAGGGTGTAGTGCCCCAGGGTGGGTGGTTAGGCCTCACGGGAGGGTTGCAGGAGGGGTTTAACCCCTTAATTACCTTAGCAGTTACACCCTTTATCACCCACTGTAGTCTAATCTGTATAATAATACTAGCATAGGACCTGTATAACCTGCTTTTCTTGTTTTTTTCAAGTTATTATGTATGTGTTCCATTAATTTCCGTCTTTTGACACTAAAATCATTATTCTTCGATATTCTGTTTAGAGGATTCACATGTGGTTAATTCTTGTTGTGATGTCTCTATAGTAAGTACTTTCGAAATATGGTGAGCACATATTAAGAATTTTGTCCCACATCTCACATTATATATATATATATATATATATATATATATATATATATATATATATATATATATATATATATATATATATATATATATATATATATATATATACATATATATATATATAAAGCAACTGTAAATCTTTATGCTTTACTGTGGAGGGTTTCTGTCACTTTTTTTACCCACCATAACGGTAATAATTTTGGTATATATATATATATATATATATATATATATATATATATATATATATATATATATTATGTGAGACATGGGACAAAAAAAATATATATAAATATATAGTCAATGAAAAAATAGTTTGCACTCACGGTTTCTCAAATGAAGGCAGATGCTTGTCCCATATAGAAACATGTACAGGGTAACCAGGGAAATCCAGGTAACAAACAGATGGAGCGATCAAAGGAACCATAGCTGATTTAATGAGCCATTCGCAGTTTCACTGTACCGGCCGTGTGTACTTACACGTGCATGGCTTAATCTTCGAGACAAGCAAATGCTACTGGCAGGATCAACCAGGTAGGTTCCTTTGATCGCTCCATCTGTTTGTTACCTGGATTTCCCTGGTTACCCTGTACAGTATATATATATATATATATAGTGACAAACGGCTTACTCCGGGGCTCCGCCGTCTGTCCGGGACTGTTAGAACACGGTCTTTTAGGGTAAGTTAAATGACGAGGCGTCACGTGCTGTTCCTTTAAACAGGCTATGCCTGGTTTATTCAGTCCCAGGCACTGAGACTGCCACAGTGCATACAACAGAAACACAAACAAAACAAAAACCTGCTCACCTGAGCAATAACTTAACTTAGGTTTTCCTGACTCAGGGTTGAAGTGGCTTTTCCACTTCCAACAACAAAATAAGGAACTTTGCAGTTTTAGACAAAAAAAGAGCAGAATGATTTAACCTGTTTGGGGAGAGGCTTTTCCCCTCTGCTTCCTGCAGACTTCCTGCCTCCAGGCTCTTGGGAAGAGGGGAGAGGAACAAGGAAATCAGTCTTAAATACCTGATTTCTAATTAGCAGGACAGGTGACAGAAATCAGGCAGCAGACAAACTCTGGTCTGGATCCCTCATCCCTCAGTTCCAGCACTTGCCAAACTGTGGGATGGAGTAAATGTATTATGAGGCTGCACTTCCATCCTAAACAGGATAGAAACTGTACAGTATCCTGGGAGCCCTATATATGGAATTTATCACAATCCCCTGGTTTCTGTCACAATATATATATATATATATAATATATGCAAATATATATATATATATATATATTTTTTTTTCAAAGATTCGGTCTGAGCCGGACATGTAGGTCCATAGGAATGCATAACAATCTATCATATTCTGCTAGGGTACTCATGCTCAGCATGATGAATCAGGCATATTTATATCCATACTGAAGTTAGTTCACATGCTGATGAGTCTTCTTCTGTACACATGCGCCACATGACAAGCAATGCGTGTCAATTCTGAGGCTCATTGGAATTGAAATTGATATGGCATGGGATAGGATTTGATAAAAGCATTATTTTGTCTATATATTTTCCATTAGTGTTTATAACTTATGTTGAATACTGCAGTATATTAATTTTGTTTTAATCTTTAATTCGGCAAGGGCTTTCTTTAATGGATAAGAATGCAGAACTGGAAGTAAGAAGCTGTAATTTAATCTGAACTTTTCAGTGTACATCTGCGTCAACCCAAAGGTGGACACCTGATGGAGCTCCCCAAGAGCTGCTCCCCTCTGCACGGAACCAGAGTGCTAAGGGTTGAGATTTGCTTGTACTTCGTGGAACGTCAACCCCACCCACTGGAATGTTAATGAGCCAAGAGGACAAAGCACTTTGTATTTGCAGCTGCATTTAATCTGAACCTCTTCAGTGTGCATCTTTGTCGCCCCAAAGGAGGACAGCCATTGGTGCAGCTGAAGCGCAGCTAAAGTTTGCTTCCCTTCGCTTATGTTTGGTGATGTTAAAGTTGCTCTATTTCAATATGAAACTCACCAGACCTTTATCCCCTGTACCCAATTTTGCAACTCTATCTGTCCATGAAATGTCTGTGAATTGACTCTAAAACCTCTGTTGTTTTAATGTAACCATGTATTGTTATAACTCTGTCCCCAGGGCATACTTGAAAACGAGAGGTAACTTTCAATGTATTACTTCCTGGTAAAACATTTTTATAAATAAATTAAGCCCTTGCATTGATCATTGCATGCTTACAATTCCTCGCATAGGGTCAAGCTGATAGGGAGATTTAAAAGACCTGGGGTTTCTAATAGTTTCTAAGCATGAAGGAGGGGCAATATGGCCTTGAAATGTTACGTAGGTTATCGATTTTTTTTGTTTGTAATCTGATGAGTGCATTGTACTGTATCTGAGATTTTGATGCATTCTGAAGGGAAGTTTATGGCAATCATTTTTGATTGGAGTATGTAGTCCTTTACCTTATTGAATATTATTTTCTGATCTATAGTATTGAATGTCCTTGTAGGTTGAGACATGCACTGCAGTACTACAAATTACCCAGGAGAGGACTACAAGATGTGGTAAGTGCCAGCTCTCTAATGTAACTTTGAAATTACTGTAGTACTATGGCACAGTGAAATGACAGATTAAATTAACTCCAAATATGAATGTTGATATAAAGCCTTCAGCATATATTGCATAAAAAGCTCAGAAATATTGTACAGCAGTATTTACACTTTATTGTATATTTGTCTGGGGGTATTTTTTTTAACTATATAACAGTAATACATTGTTATATACAGTACATACAATATATATATATATGTATATATATATATTCTGGGTTCCCCGACTGGCCCCTTACCTCCGCTGCAGCTCTGGAGAAGGGGGATTACTGTGGGGGGCTGTCAGAGTGGCGAGCGCATCGCCGGAGCTCCAGAGAAGATAGCGCTCAGGACGCTGCCATGTTAGATATGCGCACGAATGCGCAATGGCTGCTGAGAGTCGCGGCGGCCATTACAAGGTTCGTGCATGCGCAGGGAGCATTGCGGTGGCTATTACAGGTATCGTACACGGCGCCAATGATAAAAGGGTTCCGCGGGGACTACAGCCACCAGAAGGCCATAGGGCTGCGGAGTCAGGTGACTAGGCTTGGCCAATGGAGTGTTAGGATTCCCTGCTGAGGCAGTTGTGACAGTTGGTACTCTGAGGGCTTGCTAGCAGTTGGAGCAGGGACGCAGCTAGGGGAGGTTGTACAGGTGCAGGGGTCTGTGAAATCCCCTAGGCCCCAGTTAGGCCCCAACTCACCGTAATATTGTGACTGCTGTAGGGAATGCCCTTCAGTTAGGGATCCTGTTCCTTTAGTGGTTAGTCAGCTTAGGGCCACAGCTGTGTCATTGAAGCATTATTACCGAATTCTGTGACCAGGCTGCAATAGAAGGAGCGACCATCATCACAGCGGTTACTCCAGTGGGAGGCATACCATCCAGCGGAGGATATCGTTGGATCGGCGAATCCTCTACTTCTACTCGTTAGCGCGCCTAGGTGTGGACACACCCGGCAGGTACCGTTCACCAAACGCCTAGAAGGGTGGGCATCTTTTGGGGACACTTATTGGGTGAATTGACCAAAGGACACCTCAGGTACTGTGGACACGGTGTGGGGGTACACGGTAGTGGGACAACGCCCTGCGCGGCGAGGTAATAGCTGTAACCTCTAGTATTGCTATTGCATGTATACGGTATGTTTATGGCTATTGCTCACAGTAAAGGTTGTTATTATAATCTGTGGATTGTTATTAATAGTTCCTGCTCGGGGTTATCTCATCCAATTGGGATCCCGTGCAGGTGGAAGCGCTGCCACTCAGTATCTTTGTTACCCCAGGCTCCCAGTAGCGGAGGCTCAGATCCCTGTGAGCTGACAGGTAAAGTCAGCACCAGTAAACCCTTCGCACTAGAGGGAAAGAGGGCTACATATACATACATATACATATACACACACAGTATATATTTGCTATATGTTATTATGACATTTCTGTATTACAATATTTAAGTGTAGTTGTCAATAGTTGCATGGGGTAATTTAATCTGTGATTTGTGCCATTGATTTCTATTTTTGACACAGCAGTATGGTAACAAACTAACTAATTTATTTTGGTGCCAAGACTCTTACTCTCTGAAATGTCTTAATTACTAGTCATCAGACTCAGAAATACGTAGGATTTTATAGTGCAATATATAGTTATATAGGACTTCTTTCATTTGTGGTAATATGATCGCTTTACCAACAATAGCCTGATCACTGCTCTGGGCTAAAGGAAATGGAAGGGAGGGAGCTTCACTCCCATTTCGATCAGGTGGACTATTCCATTGGACTGGTCTGCCTGAGATTCCCCTGGAAAAGTGCATTTTCCTGTGACGTATCGGTAGTTCAATAGAGCCTCTGGCGTGCCGGGGTCCATGACATACCAGGTACTGTATGTCATAAGGGCACTGAAAGGGTTAATTTTTTAAAACTAATGCTTGTAAAGGTAATATTGATCTCAGCTTATATATGGTTTGATAGTATGAAGGAGAGGTGCTAAACACTACCATTAAAGAACAGTATTTCATGGAGTCTGCAGTTTTAAGATGTACTCAACATTGCTTTAAACAGTCTTTTGCAATCTATATTTTTTGACAATTTTAGACTGACGGCTCATGAACATGATGCACAGTATGTCCTAAAATCAGTAACATCCTGTCATAATAGAAATATACTGAACATTAACTCATAAAATTATCTGACTCTGGAAGATGATAGATGTTCTGTGACCTGTTTTATTTATTTACAAAACATTTACTATGAAAAATACATTGATATGTGCATCTCATTTACAAATATTTGGACTAATAAAAGGGTCAAACTATAAAATGAGGGCAATAAAAAAAATTACCTAATTTTTACATGCACATAGTAGATTGGATTAAAAAAAAATATATGTCCTTCAAGTTCAACCTTTTGTTATATTCTATTTAGACAAGATACTCGTCTTATATCGGTTTATTGTTCCGGAGGAAGGCAGTACGATAGTTGAATTTCCTTAGGTGGTTTTGATGGGCTTTAAAGTTGCAGTACAATGTCTAACCATACTGTATATTTGGAGTTGCAGTGAAAGAGTAATTCTACAATTTGTAGATTTTGCAAATACTGTATAAACCTCAACGCTGTAAAATCTTGTTAATGGTTCATACTTTACTAAAGAAAAAGGCAACTGAAATTCTGGTGAGGCAGTAATTTAGGAGTTCAACTTTTTAAAATGCATATTGGTGTCCAACTTTAAAATAATTCACAGTGAATTATATATATGTACAGTATCAATACTCCTTAAGAATGGGAAGTTACGGGAAAGAAAGCACATAAATAATTTCCTGGTCCCTGTTAGAAAATAAAGATTATGCAAATGAACAGTCCATGCTCTCAGGGACCTTTAGCATATTACTTTTTTATTTTATATTCGGTGCTTGTATATTACGCGCCTCCTGTATAGCAGCAAGGCAAAATTTGTGCGCACTTGTCAGTATTTCATTATAAATCTTCCATACCTAGATTAGTTCAGTTTATAAATGCAGCCTGGATAATGGAGTTTCGTTACCTCATTTAACTTCCTCCTTCTTAGTTTGTAGAGGCTCCTCTACTGGTTACGACTCCATTCCAATATATGACTGAATTTGGTAACTTAATTGATCTGAAATTGTAAACAGATGAACAAACATAGCAATAACCAGATAAAATAAAATAATGTGAAACCCTAACTCAAGCGCTAAACCTATTAATGTGTGACATACACGTGAACAAAACCAACTGTGATTAACAAGAGGTAAAAGCTGCCAAAGGTTTCCCACAAAGCAAATATCTCAATTTGCATACAGGACCAAGAAAATAAACGGAGGATACCTGGCGCTTAAAGAGTAACTGTGTCCTTTTGAAAACAGTCCAGTCTTTAAAGAGTGTCTCAAAGTCCAAAACTTGAAGTGGATTGCTGTAGTTTTTCTTCACTGCTGCAGCTCTTCAATACACCTGAAATTGATAAAAGGGTACACCATTGCGCAGTACTACTGATGTTGGATGTTAACCCCTTACTGACAACTTCCCCAGTGTGGACTGAATACACTTACAGGAGTGTTTCTTTCAGGATACAGTGGAGACAATCTGTGCTTTATTCCCTTTCCGTTCTTATACACCACGAATCTCCTGGGTGCTTCCTTTGTCTCTTTTGGGATTTCGTGATTCCCAGAATCCCCCGAACTCCACGAGCCCCCAGACAAGGAATTGAACAATAGCAAATAAAGGGGGTCACAAATTTAATTATAAAAAACGGCTTCAACAAGCCTAAAAAACGGCTGGTGAGCCTGCACTAAAAACAATGGATGATTTACTCACATGTACTCACATGGATACATGCATAACAACACTTCGTAAGGATGCCGTCCGCAGCTTGTGCCTCCTGTGTTTGCTCCGGATGAGAAGAGCTCTCTCACAGCATAACTCCTCCGGTTGGTTCTAATAGAGTCTCTCCCCCCACCTGGCTGCGTTCCGGTTTGCAGCCAAGGGTTCTGGCAGACTCCTCACCTTACAAACACTGATGCTGCACTGCACTGCTCTCACGGGATCCTAACTCCTCCCACCCTAACGCGTTTCGTGACGTAGGCACGCCACTTTGAAAAAGTGACTCTTTAAGCGCCAGGTATCCTCCGTTTATTTTCATAGCAATAACCAGAGTATCAGAGAAAAGAGCACCTACTTTGGAAACAAAAATGCACTTACGTGATTTTTTTTTTGAGATTTAATTAAAACCTAACCTTTATTTATATACACTTAAAATTTATGTCACCTCTAAATGATAATAAAATAAAAAGACAATATCATGCCTCTGAATTTCTTTGAAAGTGGAGAACCTGTGTGTGGGGGTAAAAAGGAAGTTGTTTGTAATTAAACGTTCAATTATTACAAACTTTACTTCTGTGTATTTGATCTGACAGGGCACTTCAATGTACTGTACAGACCCTGCCACAGATACAGTTTAGATCATACAGTAAATATTTTGTCTGTTAGGCTGTGTTGTTGCAGAAACTAGACTTTCACTAATTGCTCATTTTATCTTGGTGTATTGGTCTTGTTAATCACTTTGTTGGGCAGACCCCATCACAGACATAGTTTGAATCATATACAAGCTGCCTATTGGGTGTATTATCATTGCAAAAATAGTTGCATCAGGATTACTGCAGTTATTAATACTTAATGATGCTATTCAATGTACATACAATATTATGATAATAAAGTGGTGAAAAAATGTTTCAGTGTGAAACATAATGGCACAAAGCACTGCAATTATTACATAATAATAATAATTAACGTTTACACAATTCTGAATATAGAATTGTAAATACTAATATGACCGAATACAAATGGTAAAACCTGGAAAATATTACCACGAAAAAATAATAAATCCAAAAGAGAAGTAAATCCAAAGAAAAATATGTAGCTTTAAAATAAAGAGTTCCAGATGCCGGTTGCTGCTTCTAATTTGTACCTCTAATCTGATTTGATATACCAGATACTCTCTCTAGACCATAATTTAAATAATTGCTCTGCACTTTGGAGGTATATGTATTTTATACTGTAGTGCCGACGATTATTCTAAAACAATCCGGAAAGACAAATCGCCCTTTTTGAGACTGATTCATGGAAATCAGTGGACCAAAGGAACGCCGGATCCAAGGCGGATCCAATTGACCAAAAACAATTTGCATAACACTGTTCACTACCTACTTCACAGATAAGGTTACGTCAGACATTATATCACCATGTAAAGCTCCACACGCAACACCTACAGTATGTCCCCTCACACACCTACTGTATATCCGCTCAGCTCATTTTCTCCTGTGATCGATGATGAAGTCTTCACACTCATCTCGCCCTACATCTTGCACCCTGGAACCTACTCGCTCACATCTCCTCTGCACTCTCTCTGATATACTGATATATTAAGCCCCACCCTAAAGCACCTTTATAACCGCTCTCCGCATCTCTGGCACATTCCCATCTTCTTTTAAACATGCACTTGACTCATCATCCCCCTACTGCCCCCTACTCTGCCTTATCTCCCTTCTTCCCTTTGCCTCCAAGGTTCTTGAGTGACTTGCATACAACTGCCTGACCCACTTTCTCTCCTCCTACTCCCTGATTGACTCTTTACAATCTGGTTTCCATCTTCTACTCTTCACCGAGACAGTACCAACAAAAGTGACCAATGACCTACGCACAGCTAAATCTAGGGGTAATTTCTCCATACTAATTCTCAATAATCTCTTTGCTGCATTCAACACTGTTGATCACCCCTTCTCCTAAACATTCTCCACTCCATTGGAATGACTCAAGCAGTCATCTTTGACTCTGATCTCTCCTTCATTGAACGCATTCATTCCCTCATGAACTCCTGTCTCCACCTCCAAAATTATCACCAAAATATGCCCTTTTCTCACAGATGATGCAACTAAAATCCTCATCCATTT
This sequence comes from Ascaphus truei, assembly GCF_040206685.1. NCBI lineage: Eukaryota > Metazoa > Chordata > Amphibia > Anura > Ascaphidae > Ascaphus > Ascaphus truei. Next base: position 55,352,396 of record NC_134485.1, read on the forward strand.
ACTCATCATGTCCTTCCTCAATTGCTACAACATTCTCTTAGCTGACATTTCCCTTGTCCACCTCTCCCAACTCCAATCCATCCAAAATGCTGCTGCTAGACTCATCTACATCACCCCCTGCTCCAGTACGCATATCCCTACACTGGCTTTTGATAGCCTTTAGAATGTAATGACTTACAAAGGTCTCAATTACATTACCTCTTCTCACTCTCGCCTGCAAGACTTCTCCCATGCTGTCCCCTCATTCTGGAATTCCCTACCACATACCATTAGACTGTCCTCCAGCTTTCAGATGTTTAAAAACTCCCTAAAAACTCACCTTTTCAAGGAAGTCTGCTTGCCATACCTCTAAAATCCAACCCCCCTCCAACCTCTTTGTGGCTGGACCAATCTGCACCCTATGTAACATCCACCTCCCCAAAAAAACCTTAATGGCTTCTTCTGTCAGACTGGAAGAAGAAGGAAAGCATCCAGGCACACAGTCTTGCAAAAAGTTGATTTGTTTAGCAATAAACACTACCAACGTTTTGACCGCAATAGCAGTCTTTATCAAGGTGAGGGCAGAGTCTTTTGTCAGACTGGGCCATATTCTAACCTGAGTCACACGTCATCCTACTGTAATAGTGATTCCCCTGTTACCTGGTGTATGGTGCATGCTACCTGTTGGCTCACCGAACACTGAGTGGTCCGCCGATGGTTGTGGGGACTGCAGGACAGGCTTCTGGGGTATATACCTGAGATTTACTCCATGGTACACAGCGCATCCATCTGCTGTAGGTTTCTAGATGTATGGAGGCAATCTCCCACAGTAGAAACGGTTTCATATCCCCGCAGAAAGAGTCCACACCAGGCGGGAGGTATAGATAACTGGAACCGGATTTATTCTTCTGCAAACACAGTATCAAGGCAGCCCTGCCCAATACAGTCACTGATCTAGTCTCCAAACTTAGAATGGTCCTTACCCTTCACTACCGGTCAAGGCCCCCGCAGCAGTCCCTGCTCTTCCCTAGCCCTCTAGCAGGACCAAGGAAAAAAGGTAATCACTCACTCTCCCCCATAGGGAAGAGGACCAGGGCCTGCCAGTGCACAGCAGCCCTGCATGATACCTTGTCTCTCTCAATGATAGAGGCAATAATGAATTTGGGGTTGCAACTCCCTAAAGTACAGTAGGGAGAAGGCACTAGGTCTGAACCCAGGTTTGGGCAGAACATAGGCCTAGTCCCACCTCCTCCCCTGTCACTCAAGGGAGCTGCCTGCGTGGGGAAAACCCATTATTTGGTACTGGTACTGCTTGCTCTTACCAGGGCGTGCGTGCCAGGGAGAGCAGACTGGTAGCCAAAGCAGGCATGGCTGCACTACAATGAGCAGCCACCTTACCTTCTTGTTTCAAAACTGTCCCTCATTCCCTATGGATTGTAACCTCTCACAAGCAGAGCCCTCATTTCCTCTTTGTATCGGTTTGTGCATGTTTGTCTTCACTTGTATGTAGCTGTTTATGTTTTTGTAATATACATATCTCTGTACCCAATTGTAACGTGCTGCGGAATATGTTCTTCACAAATAAACAATAACAATATTGCCCCAAGAGACAGGAAAAATAATGAATGGGTTCAAAAACAAATAAAAGTCTGTGACATCATTACAAGGGTGAATTAAAATAGCAGTGAGCCAGATTTATTACTAGACGATATGATCATTGTAGGACACGGATTGTACTCAACAGGATTCAAAGGAGATCCTAGATAGCGACAGGCACTCAATGGATAAATTAACTAAATTAAGTCCACCATCATCTTCAGGGTCAGCATCCACAACATTAATCTAAAAAGGGGCCAATGGCCAACTAATTTTGTATCATTTTTATATAGAATTAACCGAAATATATATATATATATATAAAAATAAAATATTGTCCAAAGTGCAGCGAATCACCAATCAGACATGGCTTTCAGGCCCACTGCTACCACACTTGTCCTCCATTAAACAGCGACTGTCAGGCCCCCACTTTCCCTCCTCCATCGGACAGTGGTTATGGAAAATATGTATGTATTTATTTACACAAGCACACCACTGTTGACCTCTCCAGCTATTATTTCGGGGCTTATAATTAAGAACATGAAAGCAAGGGTGCAGCAATTTTTAATACAGCCCACCGGAAAGGTGTATTGTGTTTTGTTTCCATGGTTTTCAATATTAATATTGCAGAGCATTGCTTTAAAATCAGTGGAAGTGGCCACAAAAGACCATTTTCAGGTCTGCCCTGTTTATTTTGTTATCCTATATCCCAGTTGATTTAAAAGCTTATAAGTCCCATAAATTCTATTGTGACTATGTCCACGTTTCCTATGTAAAAAAAAAAAAAAACCACTGTTGGTGTGGAAAAGTTTATATTTTCAAATAAACTAAGGGCTTTTACACTGTATAAAATGTATAACAGTTATCCTTTTAAATTAAATGTAAAATTATAAGGCCTCAAGTGAAATATCAGCAATATATTTTTAATTTTATCCAAAATGTATAATTTACAGATATCATATCGCACTATTAATTTCACCCTCGTTCCCCAACATTCGAATGTTTTATCTCTGAGTGTCTGCTATTTACTATAAATTATTTTTTTCTCAGATTTTAAAGTTTTTAAAACCTGGAGAAAAAAAATCTAATATTCTTTTGTTTCACAAACTTATAAATAGGAGATAATGCAGTTAGAGACAACATACTGGTTATTAGTTGAGCGGTTGCAAAAGGAAATATAGATTTGGTTATAATCAGGACACAGGGGGGCGGGGGGTGAAGGGGAGATGGGGAATGACCCATATTGTTGTATTCGTTTCTCATAAGATTGATTGAAAAGGTACCTAAAACATATTCGTGCAATCTAAACAGGAGGGGGTGGGGGGAGCCCAAATTATTTTATTTGTTTCCCAAAAGAAGAGGTATAGAAAAACAGTACCTAAAACTTTCCCAGGGGACACCAACATAGAATGCAGAGGAGGAGGTGCCCGAATAGGAGAGGTACCACGAAAGAGCTGTATTTTGGACTCCAAGAGAGTGCAGAAGAAAGCAGAAGAATTGTGTAGTAGAATCAGTAGGACACTCCCCCAGAATTTTGAACATATGCTTGAAAGATGACGGTACTGAGTAGGTGGGTTAAGATAGGAGTCAGCAAAAGAGAGGGAGCAGAGGAGGAGAGAAGGAATAGGGGAGAAGTTGTAGAGGGGAGGGAGGAGAGAATATTAATATTAAAGTTTTCCTCAGTTACTGCAGTGAAGGAATAAAGAGCCAGGGAGAAGGCTAGTACCTGGAAGAGTAAAATGTCATTCTGGATTGTGGCAATCTTTTTTTAAGTAGGTGGCAAGGTCTTCAGCTGTGAAGGAAGAGGATTGAGCTGGTGTTGAAGGCAGAGGAGTAAGTTAAAGATGAAAAACAAATGCTAAATACAGTGTAGTCTCCTGTAAACAGCACGGGCCATACCTATCTTCCTCATACTGTGGTAAGTCCTGTTAAGGGCAGGCACCAGTAGTCATCATGGGTTTTCCCCCTTCCAAGCCCTGCCCTGAGTGGTAGACGCAGGCCCCTGACTCTGCTGCAGGCATGAGCCGGAGGGGAGGTTCTGCTGACATCATGAGGGGTGGGGCTGACTCTATTTAGGAGCCAGCTCCCGTAAGTGACGGAGCTGTTCTGTCCGAGGAGTTGGAGGAGACAGTGCGGTTTCACCTGTGCAGTCGTACAGGAACAGAGAGAGGAGAGGAGAGACTCAGCCACTTTGAGTAGAGCTGATAGCACGATAGACCCGGGTGGACCAATGCCCCTCACCCCACTGCTGGGGTGATGGGGAGAATTCAGTCCCCACCCAGAGGCTAACCTCTGAGGTGGGCCACGGGGTATTGCCGCCCCAGCCCAGACCATCCTGTCGGAGGAGAGACTTGGAGGGAAGGAGAGGAGGAAGGACTTGTAAAGGGAGGAGAGTGGAGTGTTAAGCAGGACATTGCTGTTGTTGTTGTGGCTGCGGGTCGCCACTACATTTGGAGTCGCTGATCTGACCAATAATGAGACAATACTTTTATACAAAGACTGTTGTGTGAGTCTGGAGCATTCAACCCTGGACCAGGGAGGTTCTTCTATACAGGTCCTATCCCATATCCCTGGGAGTATAGAAGATGGAGGCGCTGCACCACTAAACCATGGAGGCTACCACCCCAGAAGCCTGGTCCTGTCTCCCCAATAACAACGCGGGAAGCTCAGACCCTCCTGTTCCACGCAGGTATGCACCACCCCTACGCATGTAATCTGCCCTCACGCACCCTAGACACCACAGATGAGTCTGGGGGGGGGGGGGGGAGGAGGAAGGGTTACAACAGTATTGGAGGACAGCGAGGATATAAGAAAGCGGTTGGACTGAAGGAGTGGCTCAGTGAGAAAAGCACTGAGATTGAAGCAGGCGAGCCTACTGTTGTTCAGATTTTGTGGTCAGCAGCTTGGTCAGGTCACTTTATCTTCCTGTGCCTCTGGCACCAAACATAGATTGTAAATTTTAAGCTGCATGGTTGTTGGGTTGTGTCTAATTTTTTTTATTATAATTTATGTACAGAACTGCGTACACTGTCAGCTCTATGCAAGAAAAACAATCATTATTAAGAGGTTGCAAAATGTTGGTGTTAGAATATAGAAAATGCATAAGATTTTTAATTAGTTGTTGACTTGCTGAGGTTCTTTGTAAATTAAAAGTTTTTTATTTAGAATTAAATAAGCAAAGAAATAATTTCACTTCCCAGCAAGATTCAACATATTGATAGAATTAGTACTGGTTTTCGACAATAAAAGCAGATGTTCGTTTATGAAATGCATTCCTGAGCTTTGCAAGTTTTGGTTGTTCTGTTTAATGGTGTTTTGCAAAATAACATACATATTTTGAAAGGAAACTGAACACAAGGCATCTTAATTGTTCAAGGAGAAATAACAGATTATACTATGCTTTTAAAATGTTTTACTACAGACATTTATCTTTTGCTCTAGTTTTAGCTGTTATACATAAAAAATGGAAAATCCACAGAAATGTAAGAATTGGAGACTCCACACTAAGAAAATAATCAAGACTTCAAGTTATTATACAGTATCATTATTTTCAACATTGTTCAGTCTAACAGTCTAACCTTCTCTTTCCCCTTACTTCACAATACAGCAAACATATAGCAAACATAATACTTTATGCATTAGTAAGCAAGCTTTCACTATGTATATTTACTAATGGACATTGGGCCTTATTCAGAGAGGGTTGATAAAAAAAATCGCCAGGGAATTTAAAATGACTGTTTTTTGGGCGTTGCTATCACGGTATTCAGAAAGGCTCGATTACCAGTGATAGCAAAATGCCCAAAACGGGCGAGTTGCCTCCAGCGACAGCATCGAGCCCCTGAAAAGGCCTAAACCGGCGATTCATTTTTGCTGCAGAGAGAGCGGCTCTGAGAGAGCCGCCTCTCCCAGCGGAAATGTCGCCCGAAAATTATTTATTTAAATGTAACGGGTATTCCACCCCACCCAATCTCATATATAGTGTGGGTGAGTAGAACATGCGGTGTTACCGGTGTGGTGCGTATACCTGCAGGCTCACAGGAGGTCTGAGCCTCCGCTAATGAGAGCCTGGGGTGAATCCTCTGGAACGAATCTTCTTTTACAGCGCCTCCACCTATGTAGGATTCTATGGATGTGTAGAATGACCCTACATAGGAACCCAATTAGAAACCACACACACAGTCAGTGATTATATAATAACTAAGGAATTTACTTATGAACATAAAACATATCATCGCATTTACATAACCTGTGTCCCTCTCACGATTAGACACTACCCGTGACGTCTCGCAGGACGTTTCCCCAACACTAGGTGATCCCACCCAGTGTCCAGTGAAACCCCCACACCCAAGGTCCCGTACTCCTACGGAGATAGTCAATGGGTGACTGCGCAGTCACTTAAACCTCTAGGCCTGTTGGTGCACATGTGTTGACATAATACCTGCCGAGCACTCCGGTGCTCGGGTCAGCAACACGCTTCTCAAAGGGTCAGACGTGCGATGCATCCGTCTGATCCTATCCAGGTGATATTCTCCAGGAACCCCAACGAGGGTCCCACCGCTTCACGGGAACACAACCGTCTCTCGGTAACACACCGTCTCACGGGAACAGCAGCCGCCGCTATCCCTATCTATCCCTAACTAACCCTAAAGTGACAGGAACCCTAACCTAGGGCCTGTCCCTGATGAACCGCAACCTGAGGTGACTTGGGGGAAACTCCTAGGGCCTGCGGGGTTAATAACCTGCCCCACTCCCTTATCTACCCAAGTCCCTAATCCTCCCTAACATCTAGCTACTCGCTACTCCTAACAGCCTGCAGCAGACACACCGCTCTCACCGTCCGCCTGCAGACATTCACACACGCTGCACACACTGCGCCCAGCACATGCAACGTCAACACACAACACCAACCGTACACAGTACCCTGGAACCCGCAGTAAACACACTGCACTCACTGTGCCTATTTGCCAGTGCGCACAGCACTACCCGCTGTGGCACTGCCAAACCTGCACCTTACACACACTAAGGGTGACCTCCCTATCTAGGGCCGTCCCTTTTCAGTTACCCACTAACCTGGTGGGGAGTTGGGGCCTACCTGGAGGGTGAGGGTACCTATCTGGATGCAGGAGCTGCACTCACTCCCTGCATCCTTCCTTCCCCTTCAGCTCCGCTGCTCCAACTAACTAACTCATGCAAAGCCCGGGAAATGTATCTCTTTTCCCGGGCTGAGCTTCCTCCAGCCCTATTGGCCACTATCAGGCACCTGGTGCCTGTCTCCCTATGCCTCCTGGGAGTTGTAGTTCCCAGGAGGCTGCTATAGCGTTGGGGCCGCGTGCGCGCTTCTCCTGCGCATGCGCGAACTACTAATGGCCGCCGCAACCCTTCCTGAGCTGTCCCTACCAGCCCTGCGCATGCGCGACTCTGCCCTGTCTCTGGGGCTCTTCCTGCCCTCGCGCGATCACTGCGCATGCGCGAGTCTCTCCGCAATGGCGGCGCCCTGCTCTGCGGCCGCCGGGACCTTAGAGACGCGATCGCGGCCTTAGCAACGGCCCGATCGCGTCCCCGGCAACCGGCCGCAGGCAGGAGAAGCCGAGCTGCTCCCTGCTCCAGCCCCCACCCTTGGAAGCAGCCGTCAGGTCGTTCGGCACCCGCGCTCGAGCTGCTCCAGGGGAGGGGGGTCTCAAGGAGCTGCTGGAGACCAGGCTTACATAAATATACATTTCTTTAATAGTGTAGAGGTGCAGGGGGTCTCCGGAGCTGAACCATGTTGGTTTTATGTCCAGGGACCCCCTGCTTCCCGAGATACAGGCACCTTTATGGGGTGCCGGTATCTCCTATGCAAGGAAATGTCCCGGTTACGTGCCGCGGGATATTTCAATGCAGAGGGATACCGGCACCCCATAATGGGGCCTGTATCTCGGGAAGCAGGATGTCCCCGGACATAAAAACAACGTGATTCAGCTCCGGAGACCCCCTGCACCTCTACACTATGAAAGAAATGTATATTAATAAATATTGTAATAAACATTAATACACGCCCCCCACCCCCTCCGCCAAACCCATACATTACAGTAATGGGCAAAATAACTATTATCCAGATATGGATAATAGATTATTTGCCCATTATTAAACACTGCATTAGCATACAAAAATAAAGTAAATAAATACAGTTATACTTACCACAACAGCAGGTCCCTCTGTCCTCCGTAGCAAGAAAGCATATATACATAATAAAGACATTCTAATGGCTCCTAACCCCTTAATCATCTTAGCGGTTACTAACCGCTATAGTCATTAAGGGGTTAACCCACCCTGACCCGATACCAACCCGGGAGGCCTAAGCACCCACCCTACTGACTATACCCACCCTGTACCCATTGAGTAGTATAGTGGTAAATCATACCCATATAATAATAATATGGGCATGATAAGCCTCTATAGCACTCAATGGGCACCCTAATGACAATAAATTAATACACAAGACACACAGTAATAAAACGTAACTAAACTCCAATATATATATATATATATAAATCAATGCGGTTCAGCTCAAGAGACCCTCTGCACATCTACACTAGTATTAAAACACCAATACCAAGAAATAATAATTCATTACCGTAGCGAATAGCCGCTATGGTAATGAAGCTGCATTAAAGTACATTTTAATAATAGTGTGCGGGATCAGGGGGTCTCCTGAGCGTGACCGCATTGATTAATGGCTCAGGGACCCCATACTTCAGGAGATACAGGCCCCTTTATGGGGTGCCGGTATCCCCTGCACTTTTAAAGCTCCCGCGTCACGTGACCGGGATATTTACATTATGCAGGGGATACCTGCACTCCATAACGGGGCCTATATCTCCTGAAGTAGGGATGTCCCCAGACCTGAAACCAATGCGGTTCAGCTCAGGAGACCCCCTGCACATGTACACTAGTATTAAAAATCATATTTGTACAGCACGATCGCCTATAAGAGCTGTGCACTGATACGCAGCGTATCCATGCAGTTCTTACAGGCTGCTTTGTTTATATCACTTATCGTGCTATCTAACTTGAAGCACGATAGCAGGGGGTAAAGAAGGTGCTCGCGCGATATGGCCCTTTTTGGCAAGGCAGGCCAAAAACGCGCCGAGCAGCCTTAGTGAATAGCGCTTTTGGCTTCACCCTTTTGCGCCCGAGTGATTTTACCCATTTCAGCGCAAATTAACGGAGCTTAGTGAATCAGCCCCAGTGTATCTCTGCTAAGCATGTACAGTTAAAAGGGAAGAATGTCCCTAAATGGGCAGTTTTTCAATAGGTTTTGAATCAACATTGAATGTTATTCACAGAATAGGGCTGTGAGCAAGTTCTGGTGACGTATAATAAGTCAGCGCTTCTACTACATGAAGGTGTTTACATAAAAACTTCCCCCAGTCAGCTAACAAAGGCCTGAAAAACAAGAGGGTTTACAAAAGGTGCTAAAGGCTTGTGTGTGTTTTTTAGCCTTGTGGGAAGATCAATCATCATTATGTCACAGAATAAAGTATATTTCTTCATCTTATCAGCTTTTCCCAGTCTACAGCGCACAGTAGTTTAAAGGACTTGTTTGCCCAACATTGCTGGGAAACACAAAAGAGCAAGATGTTTCCCACATAATAGATTACTGGCAACTATTGGCAAGATCAACACTGGTATCGTATGTGACATTTTGATAAGTGTTCAATACTTCTGGGATATTACAGTCTCAACCAATCGCTTTGTACTTCTTTACATATACGGTAGCATTTTTGTTTATATTAATTTACTGAAAACTACAGACAGTGGTGTTACTTTTGTACATACTGTACATGCGTTTACAGTATATACAAACATGAAAATTGAATTACCATTTAAATGTTTATATTCTACATAATGTACATATACAGTACAGTATATCATAAACATATAGTGCATACTGTACCTACTGTACACCATATACATATGTGGCCACGAGACTATAAAGTTAAACTACTGTGCATGCTCTCTATGCAAAATGGTCAATGAAGCTACATGTTCCCTTGAAAACATGCGTTCCATGGATTATTGCACTTGGCAAATCAGCTGCAAAATGGTTATTGCTTATAATTCTGTATGCGTTCATACTGTACATGAAAGGAGGATATTATTATCTATCCCACACTGCACATCTCAACACTTTACTATTGCTGTGATGATGCCTTTACTATTTATATTTGCTATGGCCTCACTTCTTCTTAAACTATGCACTCCTTTCTACCAGCCTAATTATGTCTCTAACTCTATTCATATATCTCCATCTCTGAGTTCACATGAACTCCTTCCTTTCCTGCACCCTCTGACACCACATAGCTATATCCCCTGCACTAAATCACACCCTACAAATCATCCTCACACATTCTCTTTCTATCCATGCTTCTCCACCTTGCTTCTGGGGATATCTCTCACAATCCTGGTCCCTGCCTTATTCCTACATGCTCTCGACCACGCCTGTCAATTGCAACCTCTACTCATTCTGGTGTCAACCGCTCCAACCTCATGCCCACCCCTTTCACCCTCCCTCCCTTTCTCCTGTGCCCTTTGGAATGCTCGCTCCCTTTCTAACAAGTTCCTCTATGTGCATGACTTCTTCCTCACTCTCTGCTCCTATTTGCTGTAAGTGAGACCTGTCTCTTTCAGTCTGACTCTGCTCTGGAAGCTGCCCTCTCTTATGGTGGCCTTTCTTTGTCCCACACTCTGCACCCTGATGGCAGGGGTGGAGGCGTGGGGCTCCTGCTCTCCACTCTGTGCCATTACCGTACCCTTCCTATTCCTCCCTCTCTTGCTTTTCCCTCCTTTGAGGCTCACACTGTCCAGATCTTCTCTCCTCTCCCTGTCCATGTGGCAGTCATCTATCGCCCACCTACCTCTACTCACCCCCTTTCTGCCTTTCTCTCTCACTTTAAATCCTAGACACACACTAAAAACAGGCTACAACACAGCCTCCTCCTCACGACGTTTCTCCGTCCTCCTTTGTGTTGTTTTTAGTGTGTGTCTTTTTCCAATAAAGCCTTTTTGTACTATTACCGGAGTTGGATTCAAGTTTGACTGTCTGCTGTGGCACCGGACACTTTCTTCCATTTTTCGCATGCTTCTTCTGCCAGATGCACGCTGCGGGAACGGGAACCAAGGAGAAGCAGGATCCAGGACGGATGAGCTGACAGGGGTAAGCTTACTGTCCCTGAGCCCCGACTTCAATGGTGGTCCCCCTTCATTCTCTGTTTCGTTGTTCCCTCCGACAGATACTTACAACAATTGATGTTTCAATCATCCAGCGTTATGCCTGAGCACATGACAGTGTTACACTTTTCTGCTAACACCTCCTCCTCCTCTATCGATCTCTCTGCAAGGGTACTCCAGGACTCTGTCCTGGGACCTCTTCTCTTTTCTCTGTATACACTTTCTCTAGGTGACCTAATCACCGCTATGCTGATGACACACAAATTTACTTTTCAACCCCTAACCTTACACCTGGTGTACAAACCAAAGTTTCTGAATGTCTCTCTGCGATATCATCCTGGATGGCCCTCCACCACCTTAAACGTAACATGGCAAAAACAGAGCTCCTCATACTTCCTCCCAAACCTGGCCCTCCTACCTCCTTTCAAAATACTGTTGGAAGTACGATCATTCACCCAGTAGCCCAAGCACGCTGCCCAGTGGTCACACTCGACTTCTCTCTCACAATCTCATCTCACATTCAAAACGTTTCTAAAAATCTGGCGCTTTTTCCTCCGCAATATCACAATAATACGCCATTTCCCCTGTTGCTCGACTGCTAAAACTCTGACTTAGGCCCTTATTCTCTCCCTTCTTGATTACTGTAACCTCCTGCTGTCCGGCCTTCCTGTCTCTCACCTGTCTCCCCTACAATCTATCCTAAACGCTGCTGCCAGAATCACTCTACTCTTTCCTAAATCTGTCTCAGCGTCTCCCCTGCTGAAATGACTCTCGGCTTCCGATCAAATCCCGCATCTCGTGCTCAATTCTCCACCTCACTTTTAAAGCTTTACACTCTTCTGCCCCTCCTTACATCTCAGCCCTAATTTCTCGCTATGCACCATCCCAACCCTGCGTTCTTCTCAGGATGTCTTTTCTCTACCCCCTTTGTATCTAAAGCCCTGTACAGCCTTAAACCTTTCTCACTGACTGCCCCGCACCTCTGGAATGCCCTTCCCCTCAATTCCCGACTAGCACCCTCTTTATCCACCTTTAAGACCCACCTTAAGACACACTTGCTTAAAAAGGCATATGAATAGTACCGTGGCTAATACTATACGCTATGTACATCAATCTTGGCCCCCTGCAGACACACTTACCAGAATTTCCTCCCACTGTCTCTGCACGTTCTTCCTACCTACCAATTAGATTGTAAGCTCCTCGGAGCAGGGACTTCTCTTCCTAAATGTTACTTTAAGTCTGAAGCACTTATTCCCATGACCTGTCATTTTTATTATGTAACCCGTGTTCCCCCCCCCCCCACACCTCACTGAGAGGCCAGTGTATGGGAAAGGAGTGCATTACCTCGCTGTTTGGTGCTTCACCTGTTGGTTTGCAGGAGGTCTGAGTGATCTGCAGATGTTATGAGACTTGGACAGGACTGGCTCTTAGAGGATTCTAGTTCACCTCCAGTAGCGATGCCTCCCACACGTGTAGGCATCAGCACCCATCACTACACACATACCTTCACCCAGCCCTGGAACTGACACCTTAGGCTGAAGTATATTTGCAGGGTCTTTATTCATCATCACACAGCTTAGCAGCATACTCTTCTGCTTACGCCCTGGGACTTCTGGACAGTGCTTTACTTCCACTGCTCTAGGTAGTCACCTACAAGGGGCTGTAGACAGGCCATGAGATACCACCTACATTCCTTCACTTTCTGGGGAAGCAGGAAGGAGGGTCAAGGGCCCACATATTAACCTGCTAATGCCTGGATCTTAACAGGGCTTACATAGCAGATACTCTATGTGGGGAGAAACAGGTTGGCTGGACACACCTTGTTACAATTATTTGTTATTTATATGATTGTCGCTTATTGCTACTGTGAAGCGCTATGTACATTAAAGGCGCTATATAAATAAAGACAGACAATACAATACATGACTCTCGTTCAAAGGTGTATACAATATATAATATATATGTACAGTACAGATGTAGCAGATATTACCCCATGTACATTATGGTAATCTTCCTCCAGTTCCTCTAAGTTTGCTATAATGGGACATCATGATTCCACTATGCATTACTGTCAAGGGGAAATGGCTCTTTAATATCTATCTTATTTTCTAACTCAGATAAATGCATCAGTTCTGAAAAAGAATACCTTGTTTTCATTTACAATAAAAATTCTAGTTAAAATATCTGGATAAAGCAACATAAAAATAGTTTGTGTTAGAAAGATCAATGGTAATGTAAAAAACTGGAGTCACCATGTGTCCTCCCACCTAATAACATTATCATTTCATCTCAATCGCATAATATTTTAGAATTTGTACAGTACAAGTACACCTAAATCAACTTTCTTTTTTACAAATATGTGTACTTGCATTTTTATTTACTCATTGTATAATATTGGAAATTTTTCAAAGCTGCACATTCTATTTTTGTTTTGTATGCAAAACACTCATACCCTCGTGAATTTTTCATGAGCAATTTTATTTCTTCTAATTTGCCTGGCCTGTGGATTTCATTAAATGAAGGATGAAATAACATAAAAATATAGAGTATGCTGATTAAATTCCATAATCACACCTTGTTATTTCTTCCACAGTTAGTGCCGTAGCATTGATAAGACAACTTATAATCAATGTTTAAACCACACTTTCTCTATTAATTGACATCCTGCCGCTATAGAAAAACATTGGGACAATGCCAATCATTAACTCCCTGTTTATTTGCAGATTCCACAGAAGCTGAGCGGCTGCCTCCAATTTATGTTTATGACCACTGTGCAAACGCTCTGTGACAAATATACACCAACTGTGAATGTAGATTGAAAATACATATTTTGACTTCATCTGTAGGTCAAATACTTTAAGGAAAATAAATATATCATGCTGAAGGCCACTATGAAACTCAATAAATATGTGAATTAGGAAAGGAGAAAATATTAACTGAGGGCAAATTATAAGGCAATCCTTTATCATTATGAATATAATGACTCCATTTATCTTTTCAAACCTATTCTACAGATCATAGTCAATAGGTAATTGATTTTGTTGGTCTTTTGTTTCTTTTATAACTACAAAATTTACAATCATAATTTTGCATATCAAATTAATTGAGTTGCATAGAAATAGGAGAATATTATTTATAGAGATTTAAGAACAATGAACAAATATGTGGAAATATTAAACTCAGCAAAATTTCAATTATATGCTTCTCCTCTTGCCCAATTTAACTAGTAATAGGAGACACAAGGATATGACCTAATAGCAGATATATACAATACACAGTTTAATGTGCATTCTCACTGCTGTTTGCAACTACTACAGTACCAATAACCCCTCAAGTACTGAATCACTATTTTTTTTTAAATGTGACACTGTTGTTTTCCATTACAGAATATGCTATTTGATCTCTTCATTACCAGAACGTAGAATTGGAGAATGAAAAAGTTAAAAAAAAAGTGAAAATAAAATAGATTTATTTCTGAAAATATGTTCTCTTGAAAATCTCTAGAAGTTGTAATTTTTATAAAAAAAAATTTTGGTACTGTAAATTCACCTGTCTCTACCAGAGAGGCAAATAACAGACACGTGTTTTGGGGTCCCTCAAGCATGATTTCAGCACCAGAAGTTTGCACACCCTTGCCATAGACCACGCATGTGCCTAAATTCAAAGACCTGCATGCATATAGACAGTGTACTTTAAGCATTTATTATTTCTTGTTTACTCATAAGTACAGTAAATAATCTCACAATTTATTTTACAGAATTAAACAAGTTGTCGATTTTCAACTTTTTCCTACTAACCTCTGTTACACGCACATTGTAAATGCAAAGCATGTCATGTACACACTCCCTGAAGCCTTTATTTCTACAAGTATAGGAAGTATAGGAAGTATAGGCAAATACAGTAGCACAATATTTTCCACTTTAATATTTTAATCGGAGTGGGCATATAGAGACATACACATTATTATACTTATTTTAGGAGTGTTTCATTGAAATAAAACAGTGGTAACAGCAAAGCATGGTAAATTTAATGCACAGTAACTTGTAATACAGTATTTTTTACTTTTTAAAATATTTTAATCGGAGTGGGCATTTTGAGACATACTGTGTACATTATTATACTTTTATACTACAGTATGGGAGTTTCACTGAAATAAAAACATTGTAACCACAAAACTTGTAAATGTAAAGGGACTAATTTCTTCTGTAATATTTATGTATTGAATATTCTCATTAGTGATGTGGGATTTGGTCACACTATCGACTGCATGCATAGACAAAGCAGTGTGAAGAGAACACCCCCCCCCCCCGCCGGGTCCAGCTCAGCCCAACCTGTTCCCTGCTCACCTCATCCCAGACCCAGCTCAGCTCCACCCAGACCCTGCTCACCTCGTCCCGGACCCAGCTCAGCCCAACCCGGTCCCACCTCGCCCCAGACCCAGCTCAGCCCAACCCACTCCCTGCTCACCTTGCACTGGATCCAGGGAGTAATTTGATTGTCAATTATTAGAGCCAGGAAGGAATTTATTTTTACCCTTATGAGTGTAACACCCCTACCCCCCCCCCCCACACACCTTTTGAAATTTGCAGGTAATAGGGTGTTTTGGTGCTACCCTGTAGGTTTACAGGAGGCCTCAGCGCATAGGGAGTTAGGCGTGCAAGGTGCAGCACCTCCACATGTGAGGATCCCGCCAGGGATGAGATGACCCACACAGGAAAATATACTTGGGGTGAATAACCACGCACACAATAGTATAAACCATAATGAACTTTACCAACAGGGTATAAACACATATTGTAACAACCATATATAACAGAATAACAATGAACACTTGCAATATCAGTCCCTTGTCCTTTATCCCAAGCACCAAGGGATAACACGTGTCACCCACGTGGCGCAATAGTGTGTGGATGGTAGCGCTACCCCAGTTAGTGTTGTTGATGCAGAGTTGGGTACCTTCCTTTCTGCAGCTCGTGCAACGTAGGCCTCACTCCCTGAATGGAGGCTGACGCAGCGTGACATGATGCGGGCCTCCGACACAACTCTCCCCTCTCCTCACCATGAGCAGCTGCACACATGGTCTGTGAAGAGTGAAGCGTTCCTCACTGGAGTCCGTCCTGCTCCGCTTAGTCACGGGATTGTCACTAGTGAGAAAGGGTCCCTAACTATGGCCTTCCCTACAATACTCAGCCTACTGTGACTGGGAATCTAACTGGGTCCTACGGGAGTAACATGGCCTAATCCCAGGCAGCCATCATATTAGGCTGAGTCCATGGTCCGCGCTTATCCGCTGACCCGTGCTGAGGCACGCTGACACTTGTCAGGGAGCCCCTGCAGCCACAATGAGAGCGGCTTTAGCAGGGGCTAGCGTATGATTCTGCAGGTGTGCAGAAGCGTAGCCGTCAATTTTTTTTTAGTTTAAGCACTTACGGGAGTGCAGGGCCGGTCACATGAGCGGTTCGCTCAATGAGGGCGAACCAGCTCCGTGACGTCACAGGCCCCCCGACACGCCCCTTGACGGTGCGCAAACTAAGGCCAGGGAAAGCATCTGCTTTCCCTCAGCCTCTGCGCGCCTCTGCACGGCTGAAGTCTCTATGGACTCAGCCTAAGGCTGAGTCCAGGGTCAGCGCTTAGGCGCTGACCGGTGCTGTGGCGCGCTGATGCTTGTCAGTGAGCCCCTGCAGCCGCAATGAGAGAGGCTTTAGCAGGGTCTCGCGCATGCATCCGCAGGCGTGCGGAGGCACAGGTCTTACCAAATTTCTAGTTTGAGCGCTCACAGGAGCGCAGGGCCGGTCACGTGAGCGGTTCGCCCAATGAGGGCGAACCAGCTCCGTGACATCACTGGCCCGCCCCCCGACACGCCCCCGGACAGCGCGCAAACTAAGGCCAGGGAAAGCACCCGCTTTCCCTCAGCCTCAGCGCGCCTCTGCACGGCTGGAGTCACCATGGACTCAGCCTTAGAGAGCACACCGAACCTTACTACTTAAGTATTTATTTGTCCAATTAACTTCTTTCCACTTTTAGTTTTGCCATCAAAATCAAAGTATTTTTTAAAATCAATTTCTTATGTTTCAGTCTTCAAACTAAACTGCCGTATTCACACATTTTCGAGGTATTTCATTCTGGGAGGTCATTTCCTTTTAATAAAAGTTTTACCACTGTTACTAAAAATAGTATAATTTCTTTAAGCAACAGCAATGAAATGGTAACACCGCTTATGCTCATACAAGTGCAGAGATTAAAATGACCTTGCACCTCCTCGTGATTAGTTTGGATCAACTCCAGTATACCCACCTGCTCTGAAAGTCATATCACAATCTCATGAGGTACATGAATAATTTCCTGAGCCTCTGTGGCACATTATTGGAATTCTTTGTTTGCTTTACAGGTTTCCTGAAAGTAATAGAATCAGAAAGCTTAAATGTTCCAAAACTTTTTCTCAAGTACATCAAATGACATTTTTGACGAAGAACAAGAATTCATTTTTTAAGTAAAGCAAAGCATTACAGTACAACACTTTTAAAAACAATGGCTTTCATTGTCATTTAGAACCATGTAGGGAATGGAATACTCACAACAATTGTAATTTAAACAAAAATATGGATTGCATCTTCAGATGTAGCAGCCATTATTGCACATGTTAACGTGATATTCATTGAGCACTTTGGGGGCTATGCACTAAGCAGTGATAAGTCATTTTAAGAGCGTGAAGTGCTCTTAGAACGTGAAGTTCCGCCGAGCGCTATTCACTAAGCTGCACAAAGAGGCACTTTGTGCTCTAAAACTGACTTTTTCTTGAAATTTTTTCAAAGTCCAACTTTGCTCGTATGATCAGCTGTTTGCGCTGAATCCTGCCCTTCTGCGGGATTCACTAAGCAACGCAAACTGATCGTACGTGAAAGTTGCGCTGAATAAAGCTCACCAGCTAAAGGCTGGTGATAAAAAAAAGCAGGACTTAAAAAAAATTCTTTGTTTACATTTTTGCATGCGCAACACCAATACAACAGGCCGGCGGGTGTTCCCGGCTGACCCCGCGGGGGTCCGGGGGTCCCCGGCTTACCAAGCGGGGTTCCCCGCGGGAGTGCGGGGGTCCCAGAAGGAGTCCCGGGGTACCCGCGGGCCTGCGGTACCAATGTTGCACCTCCAAAAATAATAAACAATATTTATAACTAAATACACCCCCCTAACACATACTATACACAGTCTCCTGGCTAATAAAACTAGGGCAATACTGGAAGGACAAAAAAAAAAAACAGAACATTTATCAAATGAAAAAGCAACATATTGGCTTTTTCCTTCATAACTCTGGTACAACATTTTTGCACTGGTGTTGCCCCAGTTTTGCAACTGTGAGATGTTGATACATAGTCCCAACAATTGCAAATGCACTGTGTGTGATTGAATGAAGGCCGAGCCGTGGGCGAGTCAACAGAATGTAAAAGATTTTGGAAGACTAGAGTGCAGAAGGTGGAAGAGTATTGGAGTATGGGATGGATCGTACTAGGAGTGGTGAGAGGGATTTGTTTGTTGTAGATTAGGAAAGGTCAGAGGGAAGTGTGAGAACTGTTCAGGAAGTTAGGTAACATTTATGCCCCAATAGATGCACAGCCACTATCTCCACCTCAAAATGAAGCCACTGATGTATGTACAGTACAAGAGCAAGAGAGAATCAGTGAATGTCAGATTCTCAGAAAAGAACAAGATTACAGCATTCTATGATAAACTCATAGGCAGGTGGCCTCCAAGCCATTTACATCTGAGAAAAATAAACTGTGGTATGAGGTAGCAAAAGTTTGTCTTTATTTCACCTGCACAGTTGAGTAGTGCAACACAAGATATTATGTTAAAATAATGTTAAAGGAAATGCTTGAAAAGCAATGGCTGCAGCAAAGATTGGTGGTCTAAGGGTTACCGTAATCTGTGTGGTATATAAAGAGCAGATGCAGCATATACAACCTCAATATTTTGCACAAGCGATCCTGGCTGTCTTCACAGAGATGGGAGAGATATTCACCAATATTTGAATATGTAAAAATGAGGTGTATTTTCGTGTGCATATTCGCAGATGGATTTTCAAAAATGACATTCGTCTACCTTATAAAAGTATATTCTTAGCAAGAGTCCCAGGTGCTAAATATATCCCCAAACACACCTTCAAAAAACACGTGGAGAGACAACTATGCACAAAAAATGGGCAACCCTGAGATACTTGGGGAATGTGCTAATAGGAGTCAATTGCATCTCTCTCTCCCCCCATATTTCAGGTTCTGAGTGAGTCGTATGTGCGAAAAGTGGTCAATGGGGAAATTACATATGCATAACATGTTTTAACAAAACCTTCACGACTATTTGTAGGCAAATTGAATATAAAAAAAACCCCACGAAATTATTTACGGGACAAATTTTAATACTTTCTCCCATCTCTAGTCATTGACAGAGGCAGATTTAAGGAGGGAAAAGGACTGTACTGGTAACATCAAAAATAATAGAAACTATTTTTTTTAAGATAGACTGCACTAATTTTGGAAGTGTGGAAGGCAGAAAATCCATGAAGCAAATATTTTAGTGCTGTTACAGCATCATTAAATATCACCAAAAGGTCAGTGACAAAGGGAGATAGAGGATTAGTCTCCGATGATAACTTCAATTAGTCAAAGTCATACAAAATCAAGGAGACCCTTGATCAAATGTTCCCCTACATCTGTACGTTATAACCTTGAATAAAATAATGTATATCTTTTAGGTACACTGTAACATTATAATTTACTACATTTTTCATACTGTAGCATTGTTTTATTAGGGGCTAAGAAAACATAAACAATATGCACCCTTTATGATTGTTACTTACATTTAAAATGGCCCTCTTGGCTTAATTCAATTAAAAATGTGCCACCCCCTTCACCTGCATTACCTGTGGAGATGGAACAGATGCAACAAAAGGAAGAATTAGTCTCTTTAACTCATGAATAAGTTTCTGTAACTTGCACATTGTCACCAATATCAGTACGTGAAACTAGGTCAGTGTATTTAAATTGTAGAACAAGTGGCAACTCTTTCAATCCCATCTCCTTCTACTAAATAAGCATCAGTCCCATCCCACAACCAATGCTAGAGTAAGTCAGCCACAGGTTTATCTGAGAGTTAATGATATTTAGGCATTCTTTGATCTTGCAATGGCTTCCTGCTTAAAAGTCTTATGGCAGTTACAGTAATAAGGAACAAAATCAAAGGCAGCAACAGCAAAAGCAGCACTATGTAATAGCCAACTGCACAGGTAATATGGAGAACATGTTCCAGCAGCAGTGTGGATATGTTCAGGCCATGTATCCAAACAATTGTGCCCTAAATAATGCATTTAACACTACTTAAAAATGTAAGTGTTCCCAACACCATGCCAACCACGCCCCAAAAACAGATGACACAAAAGATATGAAACAGGGTTGAAACTCAGGGGGGGGGGGGGTTGGGCGGTGAAACATAATGATGAATAATTTAGGAAAATTAGAAGAATAGTCAAAAGTGTGGCAACTGCAATTTAATAACAATCAGTGCAGTCATGCATTTGAATCACAAAAATAAAGATCCCCCTGGATCCGTGTGTGTTCCTTCTGGGCAGGCGGATCCAGGGTCTATCAAATGCGACGCATAAATTGATTGCGCATTTTGCAACAGCCACAAGATGCGAGATTGCAGCATTATGGAAGCAACCAGAAGTTTCAATTATCCCCAAGATCAGAAACAGGATTTGGCATGTCTGCCGGATGGAACAATTAACGAGTCTAGTTAATGAGACCGGCACAAATTTCCTAAAAGTCTGGGTGCTTTGGCTGGCCCAGACAGATATCCCAGGGGTGGATGCTACCACAATATTTCATTGATAGCAATAGATGCGTTCTCCTTTGAGGGCCAGAGATCTGACAACACATAGTGACGGACAGATAGACGACAGCCCCAACTACAGATGGTCGCTAAGGATGCCTACGACCCTATGAAGAACCAGTAAACACAAGTCTACAGGAACGAATGATGACACCAGAGAACACGCAAACACGGTGTTCCGGTCCCTTTCGCCCCCCCTCCTTTCGTCCCCCCCTAGGTCCTTTGTCTGGTTTGTCTTGTCTGTATTGTCCATTGTTTTCGGCAGCTATTATTACACTTTCTGTTGGAATATTGTATTTGTATGTTAAAAATAGGGGATTGGGGTATAACACATCGGGCTGTGATACATTGTATGAACATGTAACTCCAATAAAAATTTCAAGTTGAAAAAAAAAAAAAGCATGAATACAGTATATAATGAGTGAGCGCACTATACAGGAAACAGACACGGGAGTAATATTTCACCATACTTAAAAGTATTAGTAAGATCTCCGCTAGAGCAGTTTTGGAGACCATTGTGTATCTCCAGAAGCAAATAAATTAATTAGAGTGCAAAGAAGGGCTTCTAAAATTATGCATAAAACGTATCAGAAAAGACTAAAAAAACTTCAATATATAGCTTGAGGGAATAAAGGGAAGAGGGGATATTATAGAAATTTTAAATATGTAAAGGGTTTCAACAAAGCACAGGGCAGAAGTATATTTTGGAGAGAGAGAAGTGCTAGAACAAAAGGGTCATACTCTAATCATTGAGAGTGGCAGACTTAGGGCGAATGTTATGAAGTACTCCTTCACAGAAAGGGTGGTGGATACACAGAAAAGCCTCCTAACAGACATGGTAGAGGTTAATATAGTAAGGGAACTGAGAAGTACTTGGAATAGACATAAGGCTATGGCTGTGGTTGTTCCTGTGGTTCTAGCCAATGTTCTGGCCACTGCTCTCCTCATGGATCAGCCTGTGACTCTACCCACCACTGTGCCCATTGTCACATCATGTCCCAGGACATACTTGAAAACGAGAGGTAACTCTCAATGTATTACTTCCTGGTAAAATATTTTATAAATAAATAAATAAACATCAGGGGGTGCCTCACTACCAGAGGTCCCCGATCGGTGCCCAGAGTATGGTGTATTCACTGCATCCAGAGACCTTGAGGATAGGCTCAACCCTATACTAGGCCCTAGGGCTTACACAAGACACAGGGAGTATAATACGTTTTGGGTTTATTATATGGGGACAGATCAATAGAGATTTCAAGCATCTAGGAATCTATTACAACAGTGCTCATCTCTGATCAAGAAAGCGGACCGGAGGGCTAAGTTAGGGGTATATATTCACCAACTAGAGCCAAGAGACAGAGTCCTGTTAGAGTTAACGTAGTCAGGTTGCAGGTAGAGGATGCAGGCAGCAAAAGTGCAGTCAGTGTCATAGGCTGGTCATCACCAGGGAATCCACAGGCAAGAAGGCGGATATATGGAATAACATGGAAGGAACTGCAATAGAAACAGGAACCTTACTCTGAAACTTCCTGTAGGAAGTGCAGCCTTAAATAAAAAGGCTGCCAGGAACCAAAATGGCCACAATAGCCAAGTGAGGGCTAGGTACGGCAAAAACCATTTCCAGAGCAAAAAAACAGATACAAATCAAGCTAAATCCTTACATGTGTAACGGTTTTACGGGCCCCCACCCAATCTCACATTGGCCCCTGTGGTCTACAAGCCCCATTAAATGTATGTATAGTGTGTGGTGCACCTGCTGGCTTACAGGACTCCTGAGTCTCCCTCTGGGTTGGTATGGGGATATCAGCATGACAGGCATCTGAGGTAGTGTGGTCTGAGTCCTACTCACATCCGATGCAGCGCCTCCACCCCATCAGGATCTCTGAGGCTGCAGGGAGAAGTGTCTGATGGGGACCTCCATCTGGGTGCCTCCTTCTGTGTAAGAACTTCACTCACACACAGCAAGGGTCTTGGGAAACTGGGCATCTTTATTGCACGTTCAGGCAGACTGCCCCTCAAAGCGGTCAGTCTAGCCGCTCATTTTGGTGAAATGCATCCCTCTCAGAAGTTCCTTCTTTTCTTAATGGAGTTGGATCACCTCTCCCCTAGGGGAGATCACCACCTGTGTCAGATCCCTGAACACAGTGTAGGCCAACTATTAATTGTATCTGACAGCCTTAACTGCTGCAGACCTCCAGAACTTAATCATAACTGAACCCTTGATTAACACACTAACTTTAGGCAGTTCTGTGTCTTATATAGACTCAGAAAACAGCCACACCTCTGGTGTCACTATCAGTGGACACAGAGCATGTCACCACTCCTCTTGTGTACATATGACACCTCACCAGGTGGTGAGGGCAAACCTCCATGATTGTTGCTGGATATCCTGCATACTTACCAGGCTTTCTTGCCAGCATGAGAAAGAGCTGTATACCATTTTTATACATGGCTACACATGTATACACAGAAAAGGGGAATTGCAATTGCTTACAGTATCAGGTTATTCACTAGCCGCAGGATGCCACCTAAACTGAGCAATCCTGGGTAGAGATGGGAACACTTTCAGCATTAATCCGAATCTGATGTGGATTAGCCGATTCTTTAGATCCGCAGTCTTCTGCGGCTCAGTCTCAAAAAGGCTGATTCTTTTATTTTTTTTGTAGATTACATTTCTAAAATGATACAAAGAATGAATCTCAAGAATGAATAGTCATTAAATAAACTTAGATACGGAATTATTGAAACACTGTCCCACATATATTAGATAACAATTGCAACTATAATCATGATGAATAACCTTTGGGCTTTTTCTCTTCTGATTTCTAAGTGCTCGTAGAGGACCGATCCCGCACTGAGGACCAGGTGACATCATTCACTTCAGTGAAGGATTTAATCCCCCTTCAACTTTACCCCGAGATCATTCGTGTCCAATTCTACCATGGATATTATGTCAGAGACCCTTGA
Organism: Ascaphus truei; assembly: GCF_040206685.1. Lineage (NCBI taxonomy): Eukaryota > Metazoa > Chordata > Amphibia > Anura > Ascaphidae > Ascaphus > Ascaphus truei. Next base: position 55,376,027 of record NC_134485.1, read on the forward strand.
AAAATATGAACATTTGGAGCTGCATCCAATCGAAGGGTGGTGAAGTATCACTTACATTTTTCTGAGACACACTTGAGAACTGTAAGGTTGTGAAGATCTTTGCACTTAATTCTTTTGTTGTCATAATCAAAAGGATGAAATATAAATAGCAATAATAAAAAAAGATGTATATCTGTCACAGAACTCATGTAAAAAAATATCCATAATTATGAAATGTTCCAAGGGAAAGAAAGATTTGTAGAAAAACATATACATAAAAAATTAAAAATTAAAAACCTGACATCTCATAGGGTATATATCACTTCAAAAGAAGGATGATAAAAAAAAGTACTGACCAGTTACCTCAGATACATAGCTGGGTAATCTTAAACTACTATATTTGTATGGGAGTTTTGCACCTCAGTTTTGTTCTTAATGAGTAGAATTTATTTTTGATGGCTAGTACCTGGACATTTTTGTTTTTTCTTAATTTATGAGTTACTGTGGCCAGGTGAGATTAAATAAAAAACAGGTTTTCTGACACACGCAAGTAAAAACAAGGTGAAGCATAGAAAATAATTAAATTAAACACAGTGGGCCATATTTACTAAGAAGTGTTCTGCCATAAGGCACCTTTGGTGCTGGAAAACATTACAACCCATTCAAATAAATGGACTGTACAGTGTTTTCCATTGCCAGAAGTTGTCTCATGGCAGAAGATGCCGGTAGAAAACTCTGCTGTCACTTTCACTGAAACGGCAGCTTTTTGCTTCTTAGACCGTGGTTTCAGCAAAAAAAAGTCTGGCAACATCTGTTTATACTTGTGCAGTATCTTTTAATAATAAATGTAAATTGTAAGTAAGAAATTATATGATCTAATTCTGGAGATTTTTTACATGACATGGACAAAATCATTATGTGATGTTGCTTAAAAATGGAAACTCCAAATGTTGTCTTTATGTAAAAATATGTTAATGTGACCTAGAAGTAATACTGTTAGTCCATTCATTAGCCATATGAAAGTACTTTGCGTTACCGTATATTAAGCTTACCAGCTTTTGCTTCTTCTGCTCACCCAATTTCTCAGACACCCCATGTAGCCCTGCTAAGAAATTGCGCTATATGTCTATCCTCCTACTGGTGTAAGTCCTGCTAAGGGCAGGCTGCCAGTAGTTATCATGGGTTTCCCCCACTTCAAGCCCTGCCCTGAGTGGTGGAGGTAGGCCCCCTGACTCTGTGACTAAGGCAAGAGACATAGGGCAGGGGCATGCCAAAGTAATAAAGGGCAGTGCACAGCCTATTTAGTGAGTTCTGAGTTGAGAGAGTGAGAGTTCTGAGTTGGAGGGTTCCTAGAGTGTGTTACCTTTGGAGGAGCTCAGGCAGGCCCTGAGTAGAGCTGATAGAACTACGGTGGACCAGTGCCTCTCACCCTGCCTAGGGGGTGAGGGAAGAGCTAGCCCCACCCTGAGTGCCCGTGACTTGGGGTGGAGGCAGGGAACAAAGAGCCCCAGAGAGCCCATCCTGAAAGGGTGCAGTCTGGAGGAAGAGAAGGCCCTGTACCTGCCATACCGTGTGCTGCTGTTGTTGTTGTTACTCTGCTGGGTGCTGTGAGCAATAAAGAAAGCTGCGGCTGTTTTATAAGAGACTGTCTGAGACTGAAATCTCTCACCCCTGAGTGGGGTTCTCTGGAAGGATTTCACCCTACCTTGATAGGGCTTGCCAGAGATGGAGGCGTTGCACCACTAAGAGATGAAGGCAAGAACCCCAGAAACCTGTCCCTGTTGTCCCCCATACCATCGCGGGAGACTCAGGCCCTCCTGTTCCTCACAGGTATGCACCACCTAGACACATGTAGCCAGACCTTAGTACACCCTAGGAGTCTGATCTGCGACCGGGGGGGGGGGTCTATGGGTTACTGTTGCTGTTTCCTCTCTCCCTGCAGGCTGCTGCCCAACCCCTCTGCCTTATTCTCCTCTCCAGGCTTCGTTAGCTGCCCTAACCCTTGTCTGACCTTTCTACTACCATTTCAATTCTCCTCCCCAACCGTACTCCTCTCTACACCCTTTTGACAACTCCTCCGCTCACTATTCCCACAACCTCTCCACTCACCATTCCTCTGGCCACCACTCCCACACTTCATAGCAGCACTCTCCCTCCACTCCACTCCCAACAACTCTCGATCTCTCAAAACAATATCAAACTCTCACAGTAATACACACCACACAATCACACTACAAAACAGAGACAGGTGATTGACTGACAAGCCCCCACACAGACAGACAAAAAATTCTGTAGCACAAAACAACTCACTCTGATATGTATAAAAACACTTACAAATCCTCCAAAGTCCTGTGACCTAGGGTGATCATTTTTATTTTTGCATGTATATGAGAATGATTAAGTACTGACGTGCGAAAATGCGCTGAGGTCACACAAATGTTACGCATCCGCGTTAGCAGTCGAAGCAGTGGGAGCCGGGTTGATATAGAGAGAGTGTTTCCATCTGCTGATAGTGATCATTCTTCGCAGACACCTACCTTTATCTCATCGTCTGTCTCCCTCAAGTTCCCTGGACTGCCCTCTCCACTGCTTTTTTAGCATTGTAGTGTACTAAAGTTTACTCTCAATATTTTTTTCATTGTAATTGTCATTTTCAAGTGCTTTTTTTTTGCGTTCAGGTATTTTCCTGAACTGTGAATTGTTTTTAATATATTACATTTAAATACTGATCCTCGGTGAGCTGCTTGTATTCTTTGTATTATGAGAAATGTTAAAAAAACTAAATTACTGTAGATACATGTTATTAAAAGAGAGAGAGAGGCAGAGAGACAGAGAAATAGAGAGAATGGGAGAAGGAGAGAATGAAAGACCTATCCACAAGGAAAAATTAAAATTAGCGGATCAGGATGGACCCCAGGGGCACTTCTTCTTTGGGTAGCCATACACCAATTAGCACACCAGAGTTGGTATAACTGGGGTTTATTTAACACAGCAGGATACATTATAGGTAATTTCCTTGAAGGCAAGTACAGTAGAGGCAACGTTTATTCTAACATTTGCCGTAAACTAGCCGGGTTACATTCTGGGTATGTGCTGGGTATGTGCTGGGTATGTTCTGGGCTAGTTTGAGGCACGTTTAAGGCATTTCTGCATTGACTAAGGACCCATAGGATTAGCACAGCAGGGATCCCTGGCATTCCAATTCAGTTTGAATGGGACTGCCAGGGACCCCCCGCTGTTAATCTGATAGGCCATTAATCAATGCAAAAATGCTGGGGCTAGTTTAAGGAAAGTTTAAGGCATGTATTCAGAATGTACCTGGGTGTTTCCTGGGTTTTTTGGGGAATTGCCACTGGTTTTTGTTCGAATAAGAGTTGCCTCTACTGTACCCAGGGCTTGAGGCCTGAAGCATCCCTCCTAAGCACCCCTAACAGGGCAAGGTCTCAACCTACTCCTTTTGGGGAGAGACTAACTACTGCATCCTCATAGCATGGAGGGCAGCCCAGAACTACCCCAGAATACACTTACTCTAAATCTAGAGGGAAACCCCTCTCTTACCTTGGGGAGTACCTACAATCATAGACCCCCTTACAATAACAGGCTATTCCTGAACTTTATTGATATTACACACACAGAACAATTTAACAGGCCCTGCATGATCTACTCCCAGCACTGCCCACTCTTTACTAAGACTTACAGTGTTAGGCCTGGGACATAGTAAGCGCTTAGGTGCTGCTGCTCGCTCTCGCTTGCTGCTGCTCGCTCTACCAGGAGCTTTTTGCTGTCCTGACAGAGGAGACAGCAAGCGCTTGGGAGGCGGGTATCACTGTGTGTGTGTGTCACTTGGTAGCTGTCAGTGTGCGTGTGTCACTTTGAAGTGGTCTGTGTGTTTGTGTGTCACTGGGGAACCTGTGTGTGTGTGTATATATATGTGTATGTGTGTGTGTGTGTATATTACATAATATTATAAAAATTAAAAAAAAAAACATGTTGTGAGAAAAAATTATTTATTAACATGTGCAACTTTGATAAATATATTCAGACACACACAGACACACACACACACACACACACACACACACACTGCTGCTGTTGTTTCTACTTTTCTCTGCATTGGATCTTCTTATCAGTGGCTGGACACGCCATGGCTCAGGAGTGGAGGCTCAGGAGTGGGTAAGCAACCAACTTCATTCTTCATATTTACTATGTGTGCTACACCAGTTTTAATTTAGTTTGACTCCAATGAGTTAACTACAAGTGGATTCATTTTTCATCTTCTTGGTTCACTTCAGGAGACACTTTATTATCAACTGACTGGTTTGTCATTTTTGCTATTCTTTATACCCACTCCTCAATAGAGCATCACTCCAGAGCCTGCATTATATTTAAGGACATATATTCCGGACACTTTTTGAGCACCCACATCTCCATATTTTGCGCACCAGGTTCCCCACACTGTCACTGAAAAATGACCTTCCTCCCACCAATGATCAATTTGTTACCCCCACTCTAGTACAAACCTGGTCCATTTTAAATGTTGCACATACAGTACATCCTAAATAGTGGATCCCACCACCGCAGGGGTTCAGCCCCTTCAGACACATTTTCTCCCACTCATGAGGTAGTTGGCACAGAGGGAATAGCCAATGTCATTACAGGAGTAACAGGGCGAGAGAACTGTGGTTTTTCACTGTGGTCACCGACAGCTCCTTGGGGACCGAGGTCCGGACTGAGAGAACGGTCAGAATGGGGTGATGGTCCTGAGCGGGGCACAGGAGCAGAACGGAATAAATCCCGCACTCCAAAGTTTAGTTTCTCTGGGGAGTTAGGGTGTCGTACTGCAACCGGAATGGCAACTGAAGAGGTTGTCCGCATCATGGCCTGTAGCTGTCCACGCCCAAGAGCAAGGTCAATTGTAGCGGAAGGCCTAGCAAGGCCACCCATGGCCTGGATTTCAAAGGTGCTGCGTTGTTGCTCATACCCCCGCTTTCGTGCTCGGTAGTGCTGCAAGAAAAGTTCCCCGGGAGGTACTCTCACCAGTGAAGCAAGGGCAGGTACAGCAACCGGAAGAACAGCAGTACCGGTCAATACCCCTAGTGGAGATTCCTCTGCGCTGATCGCCTCATCGATGCGCTCACCAAAGGTAGTAGCCACATAGGCCATGGCATGGCACTGTAGGTGGAGCTGGTACATGCCTCCATGGGCATCGGTCCAGCGATGACTGACATCTCGGCTCGACACCTCCTGGTGGAAATCGGGACTCGAGAGGGACGTAGGAGTCACCTCCTCGGTATCAGTGGAGGCCCCATCCGCACCTCATCGATGGATGCACCCTCGAGGTACGACTTGAAGCTGGACTTCTTTGTTTCTTGTTTTATACTGTATTCTGAAACACTAAAATTATGCAAACAGATATTCACCCACGCTCTAAATGTTTAACCCATAACAATCGAGTGCTTCATGTGCATTAATAAATAAGACAAATATAATGATAAGTGCATATAAATATAGCAAAACAAAAAGCTAGACAGCACTCAATATAATATTAAAACCGAAAATGGATACAGGGTGCTAAAGGAAACAGGGAGGACCCTAAGACCTCCAAACAATATCACAGAACACAGGAATCCCAGCACTCGCTGCCGCAAAATGATAACAGAAATAGGTTAATGCCAATTCCAAAATTTAATAGAAGCACAAGGTTATAAAAATGGAAATATGTCATGCACGAGCGCAGCAACACAAAGAAAGTGTTTTTCTAAGTGTAAATATAAGAGAAAAAACACACAGAGGGAGGTAAAGGTAGGGTTAAAGGGGAAAAGGGGAAAGGGAAAAATAGGGGCAATGTTTCGGAGTAAAGACCCTTTCCTCAGGCCCATTCCCCAAGGTCCCACAGACCAAAGGTACTTCCCTAATTCCCTGTGTACACATACAGACCCCAATAATAGAATCACAATAAACTGATAATCCAAAGCAAAAAATAAAGACAATAATGTCAATGAATAATATAAACAAAAAAGTCTCAAAAGCTCCAGGAAAAGAGGAGCACCATGTGCACTGCACTTGAGTTAAATTGATCCAGTATTCCTGTCGCCAAAATCTTCCTCTCTCCAACTCTCCTGCTTGTTGATGTCCCATTACAGAAACAAGCAGGAGAGTTGGAGAGAGGAAGATTTGCAGCAGTGAGTGCTGGGAACCGTGTTCTGTGTTTATAAGACACATTTGTTTTCACTCTACCCTCTTGAGACCCTCTTTCAGCGTCCTGGAAAAATTGTAGAAAAATTAGGGGAGAGCTGGCAATTGGGGTGAATAACACGTGTAAGGGATACTGTGTGAAAAATCGTGAAAAACCAGGAAATAGGTCAGCTCTCACAAAAACAAGGTTGGTGTCTTCAATCATCAACCACAGGTATAGGCTCCCAGTATATCACCACTTGGCACGCAGTATGATGATCACATGTAAACGAGAGAAATAATAGCAGAATAGGGCAGATGGTAAAAAAGTGTATTAGCAATCAAATTCACACTCACAATTAAAACTTTCAAATGGGCATTGTAAACAAAAGCACGTTCCAGTCAGGGGGTGGGTCGAGTCTCACTGTTAGCTTGTCTCAGCGGGTCTCCATGGCACTCTATGTTGCTTGTGTCAGGGAACCGATGCGCTGTCTATCCCACAAAATCTTGGTTATCGCCGCCTCTCCTCCTGTCCAAACAGTGCCGCCATGTGATGATGCACGATCTCCCAGCTGCTGCTCCGCTCCGACTGTACGCGCTTTGCCTTTGATTTGTCAGGAGTCAGTTTCCTAAACACTGGTTGGTCTTGGTTAAGTTCTCTCCTCTGCTCAGAATACAATTTGCAGACATACCTCCAGACCAGCTGAAATTACTCATGCACCTATCAAGTGCTGGAAAGGGGTGCTATATATTATATGGCTTAGATTGTGAGTGAATACTCTTAAATCTACTACCAACAATTAATAAAACATTTAATAAAACATCGTTTATACGCATAATCCAAAAATTATTTAATACACAATAGTAAAAGTCACAATAATATTAAAAAACACAATAATATTTAAAAAATAACTGAACAAATATACTATGTATAGAAAAAATACAGCTGTATACAGTATCATATAATACTACAAAATGTCCATTATATATTCTGCAAAAAAACAGACAAAAGTTAGTACCAAATATAACATCAGAGAATATATATAGAGACTAATGGGTCATATATTCAAGGAAAAAAGTCCTGAGAGAAAACAGCCAATTTGATAAATAATTTAAAAGACACTATTAAAAGCACTAAAAATTGAATTAAAATTCACAAAAAGTTGCTAGATCTATATTTATGTTGAGGCCATGGGGTGACAGGGTTTTTTGTTTGAAAATCCAATAGCTCTCTCTATAGATTAATTTAATATCCCTGTCTCCTCCTCTCCAATGTAATTCTATATGTTCAATAGCCCTACATTTCAAACCTGTAGGGTTAGCAGTATGTGAAATGGAGAAATGCTTGGATACAATATGTGTTGACAATTGTTTCCTAATGTTGCCTACAGTAGATGTTCTAGTACCTGTAATCTTGGGGATCTACTAGTTTTGCCTTTATATTGGAGGCCACATGTTTTTGTGAGAGTTGACCTATTTCCTAGTTTTTCATGATTTCTCACACAGTATCACTTACACCTGTGTTATTCACACTAAAATGAAACACACGCCTGAAGATGAGAACGCCACTATCTGATTGCATAATCGATCACGTATTTATCCAGCTGCTCTCACTACTGAATGATACGTTGTTCAAAAATTCTTTTTTTCAGTACTCTTAGCGACCGTCCTTTATCAAAATCATTTTATGTGTGCGTTTGGGACCATAATTCTTGCTCTGTCTCAAGCATTCTATAATGTGCTAATCTTCTTTGCTAAACACCATTTTATAATGAGGTCATCATGCCATCATCAGTTCTAAAGAATATTTATCAGATCATAAAATAATTCTTAAATGTAATAATCTACTGTGACAGACTTAACATTTCTAATATTTTCATGAAAATGTAGGGATTTTTCAGTAAGATATGATGAAAAACTAAAGGGTTCCCATTTTTTCTCAACACTGTATATATTTATATACAGATGTAGCAAAATGTACTGTCTTCGGTGCACCAAGGACAGTAAGCGCCCTAGCAGGATCTGAATGGGACACCGCAGAGCTAATCCTTTTGGGCCATCTGCAGGGTGAAATAATACTGATACTCACCTCATTGACATATTTGGAATCTACATTATCAGGGTAGCTGGACAGTGTCCGGTCCAGCCCCCTTGATGATGTAGATGTCCAAATAGGGGCATATAGCCTCATGATGTAGAGCCCCATATAAGGGCATCTACATCATCCTGGGGGGAGCAATTACAGTTAAATTAGTTAAGCTAATTTATTTTAAAAATGTATTAAAAAAATTAAGACAATAAAAATTGCTACAATTGGAAATAGCATGATGCAGCTAATCCGGTTGAAAAAAACCAGAATCTTACTCACAGAATAAACAGAGTAATCAGGCAGATAACACTGAAGCAGGAAGATAGTGGCTTTGCTCTACGTTTGCAGTTGGTTTTTTAAATTTCATTTTCTTATGTGGATGTCATTGTTTGTTTTTTTCCTGCTTAATGGTAATACAATGTTTGCGATTGATGTTCGTTTGCAGTTAATGTTGAATTATGTTAGCTAATGCGTTTTATGGTTATTTCAGAGATTGTTTGAATGTATTTCTTTGTATTTTAATGTTTAAATTCATTAATGTTGTAGTAATTAATTGGTTTGATTGGTTAGTGTTACTATTCATTTTGAGTTCGTTTAGTAATTAATTGGTGTGATTGGTTAATGGTTTAATGAATTCATTGTTGATGTTGTTATTGCTTGTATTCATTGGATTAGCTTTTTATTTAGTGGTGTGTTTTTTTTGAGTTATGTTTTATTATTGTGTATCTGGTGCATTAATGTATTGTAATTAGGGTGCCCATTGAGTGCTATAGAGGCTTATCATGCCCATATTATTATTATATGGTATGATGTACCACTATACTATTCAATGGGTACAGGGTGGGTATAGTCAGTCCGGGGTGGGTGCTTAGGCCTCCCGGGTTTGTATGAGGGCAGGGTGGGTTAACCCCTTAATGACTATAGCGTTAGTAACCGGTAAGGTGATTAAGGGGTTAGGGGCCATTAGAATGTCTTTATTATGTATATATGCTTTCTTGCAACGGAGGACAGAGGGACCTGCTGTTGTGGTAAGTATAACTGTATTTATTTACTTTATTTATGTATGCTAATGCAGTGTTTAATAATGGGCAAATAATCTATTATCCATATCTGGATAACAGTAATTTTGCACATTATTGTACTGTATGTGTTAGGGCGGAGGGGGGGGGTCTTGTATTGATGTTTGTTAAATCTTTTTTTAATATACATGTGTTTCATAGTGTAGATGTGGGGTCTCCGGAGGTGAACCGCATTGGTTTCAGGTCCGAGGACCCCCTACTTCAGGAGCTACAGGCCCCGTTATGGGGTGCCGGTATCCCCTGCACTTTCAAGCGTCCGCGTCACGTGACCGGGACATTGAAATTCTGCAGGGGATAACGGCACCCCATAACGGGGCCTGTGTCTCCTGAAGTAGTGGGTCCTCGGACCTGAAACCAATGCTGTTCAGCTCCGGAGACCCCCTGCTCATGTACACTATTATTAAAATGTATTTATTTAGTGTACAATCGCCTGTAACAGCCTTGCATGGAGATACAGAACCTCCATGCAAATGTTACATGCGGCTTTTTTTTCTATCAGCTAGCGTACGTGAAGTTTAAGAACGCTAGCAGGGGGGAAAAAAGCAACACATACGCTGTGGCTGTTTTGAGCACGTACGTTAAAAAATCGGCTCAAGGCCTTAGTGACTCGCGTACCCGGCCTCTCTTTTTAACGGACGTGCTTTTTTGGAACATCAGAACGCAAACCCCTTGATCATAATGCATAGCCCCCATAGTTTCTCCATTTTGGGTTTATTTTTGTTAAATAAATCATGACAAGGTGTAATATGTCATGTGTTGTTGTTAAAATGAGGTTGTATTTACCTAATTTTAAGACCTGCTAAGAACAGGTGATTGTTATTATGTCCTGATATGTAAAACCATAGATTTCAAAGAGGGTGTACTTTATTTTTCACACAACTGTTTAGTCACAGTAACTGACATACACATTTAGAATATTTTTCTGAAAAAATAAATACCTTACTGTACTTTTAGTATGTTTTTAGAAACATTTTTTATCTACAGTGCCAGGTGATATTTTTTTGTAGGGAATCGGCCCACACAACCCAAGGCATTGTTTTATGGGATAATATAGCAGGAGAAATAATTACACAGCACAGAAAAAAACGAAGGTGTTAATCTCATGAGATTGTGATAAAACTACTGCACAATGTTTCTGTTGCGGGGCTGTATTTAAAGGTTATATACTCGTAATAAAAATCTTCAAACAAAGTGTTACATAGAGTTCTCCAAAGGATTTTCGGTGTGGTTATTTATACAGAATGAGGTTAAAAATGCCTTAATAAACAAAACCAAGGATCTTACACAAACCTATAAAATAGCAAAAGGCCACTTTTAATTATATTGCTGTTTATTCATTCTTGGAAGTATTTTATCACTGCTATACCGGGAAAAAAAGAAAATGTTTAATCTTCTATAGATTTTGTCATAGATGCAAAATTAATATAAATAAATAAACCATTAGACTAGACTAGCTACTGTATTTTCAAATCATCACCCTATTTAACCATTTTGATGCTGACTGTCCCTCCAAGATTATTCTAAATGAAAATATTGCATCTTCTGAATAAATGCGTTTTATTATTTCTAAATAGAATTGGATAGAAAAGAGCAACAGAATATTCTTGCCAATATTTACTAAATTGTGTTATTCAATAAGACTCTATTTTTTGTGCCAGAAGACACTTCACAGCCTATTCACTTGAATGGGCTGAAAGGTGTTTTCCGACATAGCACTTCATAGCACCGCTATGTAAATACAATAGCACGGTCCTCGGGGGCCATCCGCAACCATCGCGTTATAAACGGGGTCGCGGCAAAAAATGGCCACCTAATTTTATTTTTTTGTGATGGTACTGTGTCCGCCAGAGGGGGAAATCTGAGAACTCTCCCAGCGTTCCCAGACCCGGTGGGGCAGCGGCAACAACACACAGCACTTACCCGGAATTTGGCAGCTCTTCTCCCTGTCTCTGCTTCCTGCTTTTGCTTCCGTCTTGCGAGAGCAAGCTCCCTTAAAGAGACAGTGTGTCTCTGTGTGTGTGTGTGTGTGTATTTAACTGTGTGAGACTGTGTGTGTGTGTCAGTGTGTCAGTGTGTTTGTGTGCAGTGTGCTGTGTGTGTGCAGAGTGCTGTGAGTGTGTGCAGTGTGCTGTGAGTGTGTGCAGTGTGCTGTGAGTGTATGCAGTGTGCTGTGAATGTATGCAGTGTGCTGTGAGTGTGTGCTATGAGTGTGTGCTATGAGTGTATGCAGTGTGCTGTGCAGTGTGCTGTGTGTGTGTCAGTGTGTCTGTGTGCAGTGTGCTGTGAGTGTGTGTGTCTAGTGTGCTGTGAGTGTATGCAGTGTGCTGTGAGTGTGTGCAGTGTGCTGTGAGTATGTGCAGTGTGCTGTGAGTGTGTGCAGTGTGCTGTGAGTGTGTGGAGTGTGCTGTGAGTGTGTGGAGTGTGCTGTGTGTGCAGTGTGCTGTGAATGTATGCAGTGTGCTGTGAGTGTGTGCAGTGTGCTGTGAGTGTATGAAGTGTGCTGTGAGTGTATGAAGTGTGCTGTGAATGTATGGAGTGTGTGTGAAAAAAAAAATGTAAAAAAAAAACATTAACATTTTTTTTTTTCAATTCGGGGTCCATGCTCAAACCGCGTTATAAGCGGATCCGCATTATAGTGGATCGCGCTATAATGGGGTTGAGCTGTATTAGCTTTTACAGTACATTTTATGAATGTTTTTGACAAGTATATGTTTAACCCTTGATCAGATAGCATAACAAAACTATGAACAAAAAACCACCTGTCACTCCAGTGGTAGTGATTAGTGAATAAGAATGTCAAATGGCATTAAATAACACATAGTGCAATATTGTGGCAAATGACTGTGATAAGAATAATGAATATACAGATATGATAAATAATAAATATATATACTGCTGCGGCCGAGTTTATTCGAGCATTTGCCCGTTCTCGGCCGCAGCAGTAACCTGGCGCGCGCCGGAGGGTGCCGGGCGCGCGCCGAAGCTTCGGAGGAGAGGCCCGCCGATCGGGGCTTCCCCCTCTCCTTATCGGGTCCGCCGGGTCCCCCGGAACGTCCCGCCGCCGTCGTGACATCCACGCGACACCAGGGCTCCCTCGGGGAGCCCTGGGCACGCGTACAGGCGGCACAGGCACCCGATGATGCGTGACCGCGCATCGGTGATGCGCGGCACGCTGAGGGAGTGCGGCTCGCAAGCCGGGACATATCCCGGCTTGCGGAATGAGCCGCACTCGGATAAAGTGTGCCGCCTGTGTATAACCGATAACTGCTGCTTCAACCCACGATGAACCTACCTCTTTGGTTCTTAGTAGTGATGATGATGATGACGAGTGCAGGGAGCACAGAAGACCGGTAAGTGCATAAAATAAGAGAAAAATACTGTGTAGAATGGGGAATGGCGTGAAAGATGTAGTTCCACAAAAATGTACACTCACATTTTCAATAAAGGTAAACAAGCATTGAATCCCAAAAGGACATCCTTCATAGTTGTATTTTGAATGGTGTGACTTGAGTGTAAGATATCAGGCAGAGTGACAGGTACTCACACGTGGATGCAAGAAACACAAAGAAACAAGATTGTGCAGAGGGTCAAAGTGTATTACACAGTATCACACTAGCAAGTACAAATGGCAACTCACATATGGACCCTGGATACAGACATTGTAAGATAGCAGCTGGTTGGGTCTCCGGCGATTGGAATTGGGAGTGTGGCGGTCCAACAGAGGTCCTTGCATGGAGGCTGGTGCGCTTACATCTTCCTCTGGTCCTTCCACTTCAGCGTTCCACTTCTGCGTTTCAAACGCTCGAGGTCGGTGATTACACGTGATGATGTCACCTTCTGGATCCTACTAGTCTGGCTACCAAGACTCTATGAGTTTTGCAAGTCAGCATCATCAGGAGTCAGTAAGTCATTTACTTACTTAAGGCATGCGGCTTTGTCAGCACCTACAGTGTGGCTCTCCTCACTGTGCTTTTGACTATAGGGGGGGAGCAGGCAAGTGCAGGTCGGGCCTCTTTTTGCCACTCTGCATCTCCCCCGCTGCTGTCATGTCTCCTGCACTGCCCCACACCGGACTTCTCTCAAGCTGGTGCGTGCCGGAAGTGCATGCCAACATCAGAGAGGCCCGGCGTGGGACAGTGCAGGAGGCATGCCAGCAGCTGGGAAGATGCCGGGTGGCAACAAGAGGCCTGACCAGTGCTGCCCCCCAAGCAGCCCAGAGCAGTACAGTGAGGGAAAGAGGCAGCAGATGGAGAGCAGCAACCCAGGGCAGTGAGGAGAGAGGCAGGTCCAATGAAAGTGTGTGTATATATATATATATCTGGGGGGGGGGAGTGTGTGCGTATTGTGGGGGTACTGTGTGCATGTATTTGGGGGGGTAGTGTGTGCATGTATTTGGGGGGGTAAGGAATGTGTGTACTGTATATGTATTGTGTATTTGAAAATGGCAAACTGTTTTGCACGGAAAAACAATGAAAAAACTAAATAAAGGGACTTATTCTTGTGTGGTGCATTACACATATGTTTTCTTCTCCCTAATTCTGATTAAAGTAAATATGTCGTATCTTAATGCTTATACAGTAATTCCTATTAGTGTGTGTACAGTATACTGTGTGTATGTTTGTGGGGGCGTAATATTCATGCATGTGTTGTGGCTCTCTGAATATTTTGGACAATCACATTTTTTTATGAAAATGGCTCTTCTTCCTTAAAAGTTTGCAGACCCCTGATCTAGGCCCTGGTATCAGCTCAGCATAAAATTTTAAGGGTCAGCACCCCTGTATCTCTGTTAATTTTACAATTCAATCCCTTATCCGCTCCCTCCACTCCCATTTCTTTTCACACTGCTGATTGATGTATGGTCCTACATGCTCTCCACATTTCACATGATTCCTTTCATTCCATTTATTTTCCTGTCTGTGTATTTACTACCCCCTCTGCCAGTCCTCCTCTACGTAATTTGCCTTAGATTGTTATCTTAGTTTTTACATCTTTGTTAAACTCATGGAATCTTTTGTAAATCAGTATTTCTGACCCGAGGAAGAGAGAGAACTCTAAAAGGATGTCATAATATCTATTGTAAGTCCAAATAAAAATACTGTAGATATCACCTGATACTGAAGTACTTATTTACTCTGCCCTATCTCAACTTGAATAATATGGCTATTTCTATTTAAGACAAAATACAAAACCAAAACTCGTAAGATTTTAGAACCAAAACACAAAAATTATTTAGAACCAAAACCAGAACATCAGGCCAACTGCTTATCTCTGGATGTTTTTCACCATATATGTTTTTAAATAATTTAACGATTTTCAGTTGCAGTATATTATTTGTGTTTCTTAATTTTTTCTGATCTTATACCCATTTTTAACATTTTTAATATTGTACTTTACTGCACACTTTTAGCACTTTCCTGCTAATTGAGTTTTTTCTATAATTTGGTAAAGATTAAAAATCAAAAGCAATCAATTTGTATTTTGGCAACACTTGAAACAAAACACAACGTGTTTTTAAAACCAAAACTACGCACCGATCCAAACAACAAATATTTATTGGAAACCAAAACATGCAAGTGCCCATCCGTAATGCAAACTATAGTTTCTTTAAAATAGAGATAATACATATCTATTTTTTATATCATTTTCTTTGCAAGAAGATAAAGCAAAACAACTTTGTGAATAGTGAAATCTTTGTTTTGTGAGAATATTAAATACTGTTTTAATAAGGAGTATCTATTCCAATATTGAAATACGTTTCAGACTTCCTATATATCTCAAAACGTTGTATACAGTAACATTACACTGGTAGCAGCTCCCTAACTCTGTTATACTTGGCTATTTATGGAAACAAGATCTCTGATTGTCATCAAAATCAGAGGGCATACAATGTTGTATATTTGCAATAGCTTGCTATCACGTCAACAGAAAAGCAAAAAGTAAAGGTAATGTAATTTGTTCAACAACATTTGTGTCTTGGAGTAACGTGACTATTATAATACTGCCACACTAATGTTCCATTATACATTCGTCTAATCAGAAAGCACATTAGGATAAACACAAACGCATCCCTTCGGAAGCCCTATGTCTTGACACTTTACAGATTACATTTACAGAAATCACTTGGCTTCTGGTGATTTCAACATGTTCCAATCTAAATATAATCAAATAAATTCCAGCCTAATTCTATAAATTACTTTCCATTTATCCCTAGGCATAAAGAAAAGAAAACATATCAAACACTATTTAATGGAAATAAAAGGCCATTCAAATAATGTTATGTTTTAACTATTAAGTAATAAGCTGGCATATTCCACGTATTGTTTATGCATAGAATGTTCTATTTTAGGTTTGTAATTTTAAGGCTGGTTGCCTTTGGTTGCATACATTTCAAATTTAAGAAAAAGTCAACAGTGTTTGTATATAAATGTATACAGTACATTTAAATAGTTTGACAATAAGTCAGGGCTCATGCAATGGCTCACCTACTGTGGTCTCTCCTTAATAATTGGCACCCCCGTATCTGTGCCCTAAAACACTTCTTAAATGCAGTAACAACAATAAAAAAGAATGCACATTCATATAAATAGCTTCAGTAGAATCAAAGGAAAAGAAGATTAAGATAATATTTAATAAGTCTAGTTTTAACCAATAAATCACATTTATTCCATAGGGGTACAGTACTTTTATTACAAACCAAGGAAATAGCCTAAATTGTGTTTTACATAGTAAAAGAAAGAATTGCAAAATGTGTATTAATAACAGTCCTTTAATTATCATAGTGGCTGTTTAAAAAATAATAAAGAGAGCTCAGGCCACATTTTTCATAGTTCAAAACAATTGAACAAAGTAAAGAGATTTGTATAGTATCCATCCAGCAGACCAAATTAATTAACACCCATGACAATTTAATCTCTATCATATACTTTAGCATAAGAAACCCAAGTTGCAGTGCTTGGAGAAACCAAGTGTAGCCAGATCCCCCATGGCTCCCCGGTACTCCGTTTCACCTCCCCTTGCCTCCGCTGTTGCGGGGAGGTGCAGGTGGTGACAGGCTCGTTGACGGCTCCCTCCGCAGGGCGCCGCCATGTTGTGTGGGCGCGCGCACGCGTGGAGGCTCGCACATGCGCAGAAAATCAGTGGTGGCCATTACAGGTTCGCGCATGCGCTGTACCCTAGGAGCACGCAGCGGCAATAGGGGAAGGCTCCGCAAGGGACTACAACTCCCAGTAAGCATAGGGGCATACCGATCAGATGGCATGATTCGGTCAATAGGGTTGCGAGGATCACAGGCAGCCAGGAAGAGGTTTTAGTGCGCTCAGAGAGTAAGGGCAGTCAGAGCTGGGACACAGGCAAGGATGGGTGTAAGTGTGCAGGGGTCTGTGACTCCTGCACTAGGCCAGACATTCCCCTAGGCCCCAGCTAGGCCCCAACTCCCCTGGTGAGAGTGAATCAGCGACAGGGACAGGCCGTTAGGTAGGGACACTGCCCCATTAGCTGTGTATGCCAGGGATACAGTCGCGACATTGCGCAGCACTGGATAGCGGTGGTCTGGGACCAGATCACCTGAGCAAGAGAGAGAGAGACTATCTGCACGTGGGATCATTCGGCGGGATATCACCCCACACGGAGGCGGACATCATCGCGGAGGACATAGCTGGATCGGCGGATCCCAGTGTTTTCTTAGTCGGCCCGCCCAGGTGCTGGTGCACCCAGCAGGAGCCTATGTCCTAAGTGTACCAACAGAGTACATACACCATAGTGGCAGCGGTGACCACATATAGGGGTGGGGGCTGTTATCCTTGTGGACACCAGTGTGGCTGGGTGCCCTCAGGGCCTCTCAGGTATGGTGGACATGGTGTGGGTTACACAGTGGTGGGATAAGGCCCTGTGAGGCGAAGGGGTAGCTGTAACCAGTAGAGTTATTACCCAGTTATCACTGTTTATTATATGTAAAAGGTTATTCTTATCACATACTGTGTGTATATCAGTGTTGTGGTTCCTGTGAGGGGCTACTCCAACTACGTTGGGATCCCTCCCAGGTGGAGGCGCTGTACCAAGTTGTATTATTGTATCACCCCGGGCTCCCCCAGGTGGAGATTTGAGATCTCTGCTTGCTAACAGGTAAAGCCAGAAGCCGTAGACTCCATACCTAGGGGTAAGAGGGCTTCACAAGGATATACAGAAACATTGGAAAGAGAGAAAAAGGAGTTAGATGTCCTATTTAATAAAAGTGAAGTGACTAGTGCGGTGATGTCAAATAGCTACAAAAAATATTTGATTTTATGGTTGTGAGATACCTTTTATGGAATAAAGTGATATCTATGAAAAATGAAATATTATATATTTTTTGTAGCCCTTGTACCCCCACCCTAAGTAACATTGGGGGGGGGGGTCTGCTTCTTATCTGGCTACTTTCTAGGTGTTGTGCTGAACCTGTTGGTAAACAGGACGGCTGAGTGCTCCATGATGTTGTGGGGAGAAACAGGACAGGTTCACATGTTACCTTAGTTCTTGATTGGTGCAGCACCTCCAATCAGCATGGATCCTCTCTGATAGCAGAGATGGCCCATACTAACACCTTTTCTTCTTCCAGCAACAAGACAGTGAATCACACTGGTTCTGATACAACTGAATCTTTATTGCATGCAGATGACATAAACAGAACTGATGCATCCTACCCTCATCTTCCCTTACTCACTGGCACTGACTAGGGCTTGAGGCCCAGACCAGGCCTGATGGACTCCTCCTCACATCTCCTACTGAGATGGAGGGTAGATGGTGCTCACTCCCAGAGGGAGGAGATACAAGCAAGAGAGCCCCAGAATTTAGGAAAGTGCCAGTACTTATAGCTTTTGGGAGGGTGGTTGTAACCCTGTCCCTTAACAGAGCAAAATACAATTACAGAAATAAATCCCCGGCGCTTGTACCTGGCAAAAAGCAATCAGTGATAAACCACTTAATGGAATAAAAGTCCACCACAAATGTCCACAAGTTGGTTTCAATTGAAAATGCTGCCAATCCTGGATTTTGCTACTTAGAAATCCTCTTGGTGGAAGAAGTTCATCCTAGTGCAAAGCATACATAAAGAAAAAAACAAACCATAGTGTAGCATGTACAGTAATTGTCCAACCATTGATGCTCAGTAGAATATAACAATGCCTACTTACAAGAAATACTTGTATTATTCTTGTAAGTAGGCATTGTTATATTCTACTGAGCATCAATGGTTGAACAATTACATGCTACACTATGGTTTGTTTTTTTCATCTTGTATGCTTTGCACTAGGATGAACTTCTTCCACCAAGAGGATTTCTAAGTAGCAAAATCCAGGATTGGCAGCATTTTCAATTGAAACCAACTTGTGGACATTTGTGGTGGACTTTTATTCCATTAAGTGGTTTATCACTGATTGCTTTTTGCCAGATACAAGCGCCGGGGATTTCTTTCTGTAATTGCATTTATATCTGTAACAAGTTTTAGGAGAAAGCTTGTAATCGCAATCCCCTGGGCTGCTCCAACCAGCTATAGTATCCGTCACCTGGGTCATTAGTGGGGTTACATTTATGATTTTCATGATTTCTATCACCATTTGTATATAGATATCACTGTTTAGGTTCATTCACATCACATTGTGCACAATTTAGGTCTAGCGCATTTTTAGGTTTTAGTTAGGCTCCTTAACAGAGCAGGTTGAATACTGATAGGTCATCACATCCGATGTGTCATCCAATAGGTACTCATCCCTCAGGCTGACACTTTCTTGTTGTTGCTAGGCCCGCCCTTGGATACCACTGCTTATCCAAGGCTGCAAAAGCACACAAAGCCTATTTAAAGGAATTAACACAACCACTGCCTGCACCTAGCAGGACTTACACTGGTAGGGCCCAGGAAAAAGACATAGCAGGCGGTAGGCTATGCTATATTTATATTGAGGTTCTACAGCCGGAATAGATAAAAGGGGTCTCTAGCCCCATACAAATATTTGGAAAGGACGAAGAAATTCTTAAAAGGGTGTAATGTAAATTTTCTTATATTATGTTAACCCAAAGATTGGTTGAGGTCCCTAGAGGACAAAGCATACAGTATGAAATATAAAATATATGTGTAGTCCCCTTTCCCCCACCTTATGGGTGTCGCTAATAGGTGTGTAGTGGTGGATAGCACCTGTTGGCTTGCAGGAGAGCTGAGGTTCTGCCAATGTTGTTGGGGAAAGAACGATCACATACGCCAATAGAGTGTATGGCTTCGTCAGGATTATTGTAAGTACGCATTTTTTTAACCCATATAAAAGATTTACCTGTTTACCATTGATCTGCACTATGGGTATATTCTTTGTCTTTGCATTTCACCACTGCATTGGAATCTGAATTGGAGTGTATCAACACCTGGGTATAGAAGATCGTACATAATCCAGTCACCTATTGTTGCCCATATACCACATTCATCTTGTGAGTAGGCTGCACATATGAGCCAATACATCTTGTGAATTGATTCACAAACAAGTTTTCTCTCTGCACTTAGATTGCTGTTTCTTGTTGTTTTTTCCTACATGCTCCCCCTAGGTTGTGAGAAAATATATCTACCTTCGGGGGACCATTGAAGACAGTCCCTGCCAGAGGGTCCGAACAGGGAGTTACAACGCTTAATTTATCACGTTATTTGGCACTAATTTTGTTATTTATTCACTTTCACTGATTTATTGCATTTTTACTATTGTCACTTTATAGTTAGTGACCACTTCCAGTGTTTAGCGCCTGTTTTTGCACCATCACTCTGTTACATATGTAAAAATCACACACATTTATTAAAATACAAATTATAAACATAAATCATGTACAGTAGCTAGTGCCTTGGCTATACCCTTTTCTTTGGCCCTAACATTATAAGTCCTGATAGGAGCAGTCAGTGTTGGGGTTAAACTCCTGCACAGAGGCCTAGCATGGGAATTGCAGACTGGATAGGATACAATATTACCATATCCAGGTGCAGGCCTAACGGTAGTTAAGAGTGTCATGCCTGGGAGAGTACTGACTGGATCACATGCAGATGGTGTGATGCCTGTCAAGTACCTGGACGTGCCGTGGT
The DNA here is from genome assembly GCF_040206685.1 of Ascaphus truei. Classification (NCBI taxonomy): domain Eukaryota; kingdom Metazoa; phylum Chordata; class Amphibia; order Anura; family Ascaphidae; genus Ascaphus; species Ascaphus truei. Next base: position 55,396,434 of record NC_134485.1, read on the forward strand.
ATGGGGCAGGATTACAAACCCCTCCCCAGGTAGAAAAGCTGGCACTCCATTAAATTGTGGTGGTTCTGTCCCCTCCCTCTGTGGAGTTGGAGTTATTCCACCTTGCCCCATCAGAGGGTAAGGGGGTTACAGATGTGCTCTTTGTGCCTCACGACCCGTGGGCCTATTCCAGGAAAGGAGGAGAATGGAATGGCTGTGAACATCTTAATAAACACTGGTTGTACCAGCATTTGCCTGTGTGTGTTTATGGAGAAGGAGGGCTTGTGGGGAGAACTCCTGTCCCTGGCAGGAGCCTTGCCAGATGGAGGCGTTGCACTGGAAGATCTGAGCTAAGAACCTGTCATGTTGAACCTCCCTATACCATCTGCGGAGCACTCAGTATGCAGTGAGCCAACAGGCAACAGGCATAACATGTGGCACTTATCCCAGAAGAGCAGATCTCCCTTGGGGTGGAGGGGGTTGTGGTGGTGGATAAGGGTGGTAATTAATGGTTATGTTTTCTATTTCTGTTTATTGTTTTGAGTTAATTGTTATGTATTTGTAGGGCTTTTTTATTACATTTTTGAATTGTTTAGGCGTTTAATTTAATTGTTATGTTTGTTAGGGGTTACATTTCTTTCATTGTTGTGAATTTGTGGGCCTGTTGATTTTTTTCTGGGTTGCCCATTGACTGCTATAGTGGCTTATCATGCCCATATTATATGGGCAGGTGGTACCACTGTGTCAATCAATGGATAGAGGGGGGGGATAGTGCCTCCGGGTGGGTAATTAGGCATTGCGGGGGAGGGGGGTTAACCCCTTAATTACTAAAGCGGTTACAAATCCCTAAGGTGATTAAGGGTTAGGGGCCATTAGATTGTATTTTTTTATTATTGTGTTCCTGCCAATGGTTGACATTGACGCGGAGCATGGTGATGAGGACGCCCTTCATCCTGGCAGGGGTAAGTAGAAGTTTTTTTTACTTTATGCTGTTGTATATTGTTTTATTTAGAATGGGCAAATGCACTATTATCCATTTCTGGATGATAGTAATTTTGCCCATTACTGTACTGTATGTGTTTGGGGGGGTTGTTGGGGGCAGTGGAGGTGGATATTAGGGTTGTTGTGTTTTTTAATGTTTATTGGGGGAAGAGGTATTGGGTGAAGGGTGTGTTTGCCCCAAGGGTGGTTAGGCCTACCGGGTAGGTAGCGGGAGGGGTTAACCCCTTCATTACCATAGCGGTTCTAGTGAAGGGGTTAACCACACCGCAACCTTCCCGGCAGGCCTAAACACCCACCCTGGGGCAACTACCCCTTTCATCCACCCCTCTGCCCCAATAAACATGCTATTCAGTTTAACCCCGTCATTGCCTTAGCGATTAGGTAATGAAGATGTTTTAATAAAAAAAATGTAATAGTAGTGTGTGGGAGCAGGGGGTTTCTGGAGAAGAACCACATTGATTTCAGATCTAGAGACCCCTGTCTTCCCGAGATACAGGCCCCGTTATGGTATCCCCATGCAATGTTTAAATGTTCCGCATCACGTGGCCTGGACATGTAAACGCCTAGGAGAACCCCTGCTCCCGCACTCTACTATTACATATTTTATTAAAACAGTGCGATTGCCTGTGAGAGTTGCGCTGGGAGAGGCAGCTGTGTCTGTGTAGCTCTCTATACAGCTGGGTCCGATCGCAGGAGGCGAACTTTGAGAGAGGCTGAGATGAGTTTTGCTGCTTCGCTGAGCGATTTATGCATTTTCTCGCCGCATGGTTTGAGATGGGTTCAGATTCTTTCTGCATACCGTGATAACTAAACTGACAAACCGTTCAGCGAGAACATGCCAAACCTTGCGATGTAGCAGCGAACTTATCGAGGCTACTACAATAGGCCCCTAGGGAACTATTGAAATTTATGCTGAAAGGGACAGACGTGAACTTTGATAGCTCCAGGGGTAAAATGACTATTCCTAACAATTTGAGGGGAGCTATTTTAGATTAACTTGGGATGCAGTATACAGTAAATGCACTTCTGCAGATTTAAAGACCGTGAGAGACACAATCAGTTGACTTTTACAGCATCAGAGGACTGTGGGCTAGACTAATTAGTGAATGAAACAGATGACAAAAAAATAATTTTAGAATGAATAGTTTTTAATAAATTAATTTATTTGTGTAATACTTAATAACTCGTGTACAATTGCTGGGGGTGGTTGCAATGGTTTTGTCATTGTTTAACCATCAATGAAAAGCATATGCATTCCATACAGTTCACATAAAACACGCATGCGCACCGACACAGCAGCACAGTGTAATTAATGCTTCTATTTCTTCTCGATTATTTTACAGGCACATCTGTACAAGATAGAGCAGGATCCAGAGCAAAAATATGTCCAGGATATGTGAATAAATAAAACAAAGCACAATATAGTGTAATATAGTATAAACAAGTGTCGCTAATGATGTCCATTTAGAATATCCCACTCATATTTCAGTGAGTAATTCAAGCGTTGTGGTTATTAGGAGTAACCAACTCATATATCCTCTCTAGCACCCTTGGCAGACATCCATCAGACCCAGGAATGGGGGGGGGGGAGGGGATTCTGTACAAGAGAGCCAGAAGAAGATGACGATTGAAGAAGATGACGATTGAAGAAGATTATATTATTGTAAGAAGATTGCATTATTTCCCAAAGTCTTTGTTATTTACCTGTAAATTCTAATTTACTTTAATAAAAATTTCATGGTTTAAAAATACATTTTAGTCATCTGAAGATTTTTTTTTTCATTGAAATAGTTTATGGGAATAAGGGGTGGATTACATTGCATTTAGATTAAAGACACACTAGCACGCTTGCATCTGCTATCGTTTCTGCAGAGTACTACGACAGCCATAAAACTCCATTTTGCAGCTGATGTGCAGTGCGGCCACGCGGCCACAACATCCAAATAAATTCCAGGGATTTACACTTGGATTCGCATGGTCACGAACACAGAAAGGATGGCTATATCTGTAGGTGTTTATATGCACACACAAACCTATCTGTGATTATTTCACTGTCAATTTCAATTAGGGAACCTGAAGACAAACACTGTTTGTGATATATTCTTTACTTGCATCCATTAATAGTTTCAATCCTGAATTTTTTAACAATTTGACATCATATGCAATGCTGTACATACAATTCCACAGGCTTGAAGCACAAGGAAGTGACTTGCTCAAAGTGAGCTTACACTGGGATCCTCTCTCTTTAGGGGCATTTTTCTTGTCACCAAGTTATACCTACTGGAGATAATAAATAATAATTCCACTGGCACCTGTTGTTTATGTGTGAATGTATTAATTAATTACCCTCTGAAACATGTTTATTTATTGGATCACCCAGTTTTCATTTTTAAAAATGGAAAATAGTCAATTGAATTAATAGCCAATTTTATGATTCAATTGCTGTAATTACATATACAATTATTCACTGTTGCCAGCATTCTAGAATTAAAATATCGAAGAACATATTTCATTTATAAACAATAATATAATTTAGAAATATAGAAATTCATTACAAGGTCAATTGTATTAATTGTGTTAAATATATTAAATCAGAATTTTCACAATACAGAAGTGGTATGCACTTCTGGCCCGATTGGATAATTAATTTTTATGGCAGAGTAATTATTGAGATGACTATTGGGATAGTTTGACTTTCAGTTGAAAAAGCCTTTTTTAGTTCTACTCCTTTTAAAATATTTGTAAATAACATGTGAATAATTTTACACAGGTGACCATAATTATTCTTTCTTAGATGAATATCAAGCAATAATTTTCTTAATGTCACTATCATATGATTTTATGTTGTCACAGTCCAGGGAGAGCACGTATAAAGAGAGAGACAACAACATAAAATTCTAAGTGTAGCTGCATGGTAATGATGGGAAAATTACAGGTCTGGAACTTGGCTCTATGTTCTGCCTACTCACAAGATGTAAGTGGATTCCAGGCACATACACTGTATCACAATGCTGTGGAAACCTGTTGTCTCTATGTCACGAAAAACTGTATATCTCCCGGTAGTATAAGGAATGGTGCCCCTCAATAGTAAGAGACAGATATCTCCATAGCACAGATCAATTGAGTATGAAATATTTATGTGAAAAAAGTATAAAAAATGCACTTACAAAAATGCAATAGTAAAAAGGTACATCACACTGATGTGTACTGGAGAAGCCATATACCTTACCGCTCACCACCCCACCCCCATTGGATGTCCGTCTGGTGTCAGATGGAAATTCTGAAGTCAGTAATCAGCCAGCTGATGTTCTCTGCTGACTTCGCGTCCTCGTGTCCCCCGGGGGATGACGTCACTCTTCCGGCTTCTGTGGTGAACTGGTAGTCAGCACCGTGTCTCCTATGTGCTCGGTCTAGTGTTCGTGCTCAAAGATAGAGGGATCGTTCCACTCTACGCGTTTCGCCCAATCGAATCAAGGCTTCATCAGGAGTGTGGAAGGAGCCCTCTATCTTTGCGTACGAACACTAGACCAAGCATGTAGGAGACGCGCCGTCAACTACCAGCCCACCACAGAAGCTGAAAGAGTGACATCATCCCCAGGGGACGCGAGGAAGCTAAGTCAGCAGAGAACATCAGCTGGCCGATTAATGACCCCAGAATTTCCATCTGAGACCGGATGAACGTCCAATGGAGGCCAGCTGGTGAGCGGTATGGTGTGCGGTTTCTCCAGTACACTTGTTAGTGTGATGTGCCTTTTTACAATTGCATTTTTGTAAGTGCTTTTTAATACTTTTTTCACATAGATATTTTATATTCAATTGATTTGTGCTATGGAGATATCTATCTCTTACTATTGCGGTGCACCTTTCCTGATACTACTGGGAGATATACAGTTTTTCGTGACATAGAGACTACAGATTGCCACAGCATTGTGATATGTGCCTGAAACCCACTTACATCTTGTGAGTAGGCAGAAGATAGAGCCAAGTTACAGACCTGTCATTTGCCCATCATTACCATAATCTACACTTAGATTTTTATGTTGTTGTCTCTCTCTTTATACTGCACCGACACACTTTATTCGAGCAAATACCCAGTATGTACCTGGCAGATACCTGGAATGTGCCGCTCCTCACCTCTGACAAGCCCCGTTGTGTTTGCCTTCCCAGCCTGGGTTCATGCCTGGCTGACGGGCGGCTGATCTGTTAAATGATAATGATTAGGATTTAATAGGCTGCAATGCTTCGCGTGTCTACCAGATGGCTTAAATTCATGAATTGTAATGCAGTATATATATATATACTGTGCAGTATTGCAGCCAGCGGGAATAAAATGCTTCAATCCCTGCTTGGAAAATACCTCAATGCACTCGGGCAGAAAACAGTCACAAACCTCAATACACCCGGGTATACCCGAATTCGTGGGACTAGCCGAGCTCGAATAAAGTGTGTCGCCAGTGTACATGCTCCCCCTGGACTATGAGAACATATTCCTACGCTTGGGACCAGTGAAGACAGGCCCCACCAAAAGTTTTGAGCAGGGAGTTTCAACTCTATATTTGTATTTACACAGTCACTTTATAATTAGATTTTATTCACACCTCTGTATTGTGAAAATTTATAATTAGGAGTAGAGATGGATGAATTTATTTTTGCGAATTTGGATCCGCCTCGGATCACGTGGTTCTTTTGATCTGCAGATTTCCGTGGATCACTCCCCAAAAGAGAAATCCGAAGTTGAAGATTTTTTTTCTTTCCAAGGCAAAGAACAATTTGTTCCCTGATGAATTTTCCTAATATCTGTATTTTATTTAGATTCGGGTGGGAAGGCTGTAGTTGAAGGGGTGTGAATAAGTCTGCAGTCATACTGTAATTCTTCTACCTGAACTCTGAACTACATAACATATTTACAAATAGGAAAAAATCTCAACAAAAAATGGCTAGAGAACACCAAGTGAAATACCTGCAAAAGAATAGATAATCCTATGCAGATATGGTGAAATAGCTAGTGCTTAGACATCAAGTTATAACAATGCATATATATATATATTGCATCAAAAAGGAGTCCTTATTAGAAATATCCAATAAATAAAAACTATATAAAAAAACAGTCCAATGTCAATCACCGATTGTAGGTAAGTGTTGCTGCTCCCTTCACTGGATCCAACCCTTGGGTACCGAACAAAACTACAGAAAAACAGGAGAGAGCGCAAAACACATAGTGTACCCTGTAATTTAATTACACAATACCAAACGGTTAAAAACACTTACAGACATCCGCCATAAATGCGCACGATAATAGAAATAAGGTTGTCTGTGTAGTCCCACTCCAGCAAACGCTGCAGTCGTGATTCTTTGTCCCGGTCTGCACTGACAGCTCCAATGCTCCTCTCTCCATGGCCGGATCGATCCCACTTCTGCGTCCAAGTCACATGGGTAGAGACGTCAGTCCGTTGTGCGTCAGATCACGACGCTTCGGGATTGGCTAGGAGCCTTGCAATGCTGTCGGCTGAATATGGCTTGCAACGAGTGTTGTTGCGGGGGGTAGCAGACTCAATGCCACTAGAGACACAACTCAGCCCTACGCGTTTCCAGGAGTCTTCTCCTCTTCATCAGGGGAGCTATTTACAAATAGCAAGAAACAGGTTTGCTATATGAATCAACTTATAAACACTGTTGATCAAAACCAACATTGTTTTTGCTGTATTAAAGCATCTGACACTGTGTATTTTAAATATACATGAAAAAGTTACATTACTGAACATGCTATGGGAGATATACATTTGAATGTGGTCCTATTGCATTTGCTTAATGGTGACCTATTTCTGCAAGATTCTGAATAATAATATAGTATGTTGCCTGCTACAAAGTGAAATAAAATGTTTCATATGATGGTTATCTTTTCATATCATATGTCAGCAGACATTTGGTTTAGATTTCTGAAATTATAAACTGTTCTATATTTCATTGCACTAGGGGAAAGTGGTTGGTGTAACCACCTGCTGAAAACAGATGGGAAGGAATTGAACAGACATTTATAAAAAGGTGAATGGCACAGTTCTATAACAGGCAAACTGTTGTAGCACAAACGAAGAAGTGGCTACAGGCTACTGTGAGAATGTAATAAAATGTTATAATGTTAAGCAAAGATTTAAAAATCAAGCCACAAACAGGTAGTGGTCAGGTAGCTTTCAACTGTGGTTTCATGGCAGACTACTCGACAATATATATGGCTATATCTGTAACTACAACACACATCACTGCAGTTTGCTCCAAGAACTAGATAAGCCATCCCTTCAGTTCAGATGCAATGAACATTGTTCCTGTCTTGCCTTTAAATACTTTCTGAACAAACTCCTGACTCCTACCAAATATAGCACTTATCACCTAAGATTTGACTCCAAAAGATTGTTCATGGGCCCAAGGTTGAACAAAGAATCCAGTTGCTTCTTCTGTTATCGTGCACCTCATGACTGGAACAACCTATCACTGTCTCTCAAATCTTCCTCTATTTATAGTTATTTCAAGACTTCAGTTGTCTCACATCTTAATCTTATCTGTAACTGTTACACATACACATATAACATTTATGATCTGTAAATGTCCATGAAATGTCTGTAAATATAATGTGTAACCTCTGTTAATTTAATGTAAACATGCATGGTTATCAATCCTAATTCTGTGCCCAGGATATATTTGAAAATGAGACGTAACAATGTTTTATTTCCTTGTAAAACATTTGATAAATAAATACATTTATGTACATCAAATACACACATGCATATAGCATACAATAAGCAAGCACCATACAATTAAAATGCACCACAGATACACACCATATAAAGATGTACCAGTCTTTTTTGCTCCCTCTGGTGTCTTACGGTGGGATATGTTTTTATGTTTTGCATTATGAGTGTAAGTGAATCCTATGGAACAGGATATGTTGAGGTATCAGTAGAATCAATAACCCTTACTAACTGTTTTGACAAAAGTGCTTTCAGGGAATTCTAACTTTTGTCCTGGCCTCACTATAACACTTAGGGGGCTATGCACTAAGCAGTGACCGATACTGCATGCAACGCGATTGACGAGGCAGTGATAACACTGCAGTATCGCTCTTAAAAGGCATTTTTCAGGGGGGAAAAAGTCCGTGAAAAAATAATCGTCCGATCGGCAAAAAAACTAAAAAAAAAAATCCCAAACAAGATCCAATGCATTCCGAACAATCACAAAATAAAAACAAAAGAAGTAAACAGAACAAAATTACGACAAATCAATTAATCCAATCCAAAATAGAAACAAGAATAAACAACTAAAACACCAAAACAAAGCCATGAATAAATAAAATAAATATCCAAATAAACAGCATCATTAAAAATCAAAAGTCAAAAAATAATCCAATATTAAAAAACAAACACCAATCAAAAGCCGGAACTAAACAATTTAAAACACCACCACAAGTGCCAGTATACAAAATACAAACACAAAATAAATAGCATTAAAAATAAAAAACTATATCCCCAATTTGATTGGTTGTTGTAGACCATGTGACTCCTTTTGGATGATGTCACATCCTTTCTCCAAAAAATTCTGTCACATGGTCTACTACAGGCAATCAGATAGGGGATATAGTCCCACAATCTGATTGGCTGAAGTACCATGTGACGGAAGCCATGTTGCTTTTGGTGGCGTCATTAAAAGGAAAGGAATCACAGCCATTCTGATAGGCTGGCATCATTTTCTTTACATGACATCACAAAAAAAAAGGCACATGGTTTTCACTGGCAAATCAGATGGCGTGTTAACCATTTGCCTCAAATGTGACGTCATAGGCCTATAAAAGCCCTTGCAGCCTCATTTGACAGCAAGAAGGATCTCCTCCACCAATAGAAGGACAAGGGCATGCCGGATGAAGATGGATGAAGATGAAGAAGATACAGATGAAGAAGATACAGAAGAAGACGAAGAAGATAGAAACTCCCGAACGACCCCAAAATGGATTACAAATTTCATGAATAGGACTTTGGATTTGGATTTTAAGAAAAGGACTTTGGAATCTGCCCATTCCTGTTTGAGTTCATGGATTGGTTCGAGAGTTTGCGGTGTCCCCAGGAATCGGAGGGTGAAGACATCTAAAGGTAAGGAAAAATTTGAATGCATGTTATTTTTATTTTACAGGTATTTTTAATTTAATTTGAATTGTGATTGCATTTTTTTTGCCCAAATTCATTGTTTACGTTTTTATGTATGACCCTTTACGGCTATACATACATACAGTAAGAAGCAATAGTTGTTTCGGCAAATGCGTGCTTGTATTTCTTTTAAATGTATACTGTATTGTTTTTTTTTGTTTTTTTATGCTATTTATTTTCTGTTTGGATTTTGTGTGCTGGCATTTTGGGTGGTGTTTTAAATAGTTTATCTCTTACTTTTGATTTGTGTTTGCTTTTAAATGTTTGAGTTTTGTTTTTAATGATGCTGTTTATTTGGATTTTTATTTTATTTATACATGGTTTTGTTTTGTTTATTCTGGTTTAATTTTGGATTTGATTGATTGGTGGTAATTTTGTTCTGTTTACTTCTTAATTTGTTTTTATTTTGTGATTGTTTGGAATGCATTGGATCTTGTTTATGATTGTTTATATTTAGGTTGATCATTGACAGGCATAGTGTTAAATCCTGCCCATATTATATGGGTATGATGTACCCACTGTACCATTCAATTGTTTAATTGGCATTTGTTATGTGTTTAGTTGGCTATGTCTGTGTTTTATTTTGCAATGGAATGTGTTTTATTTGGGCCTGTTTTTTATTCCTTCCCCATTTCTTGCTAACAAGGTAAATCATGCCCATATTTTATGGGCATGATGTACCCACTGTACTAATGAATGGGTGAAGGGTGTGGGTAGTTGCCTTGGGAGGGTGGTTAGGCCTCCTGGGTGGGTAGTGGGAGAGGGTCGGTTAATCCCTGAATTACTATAGCGGTTACTAACCACTAAGGTGATTAAGGGGTTAGGGGACATTAAATTGTCTTTTTTTTATTGTTCTGTGTTGTTTGTGGCAACGGAGGACATGGGCAGTGATGAGGATGAGGATGACCTTCCATATGTGGATAAAAGTAATTTTGCCCATTATTGTACTGTATGTGTTAGGGGGTGGGGGTATATTTATTTCCTGATTTTTTTTTTTTAAAGCACAGGATTGGTACCGCAGGCAAGCGGGAACACCTGGACACCTGTGAAGACCACCTGAAGGCCCACGGACACCCACGAGTCCACCTGAGGGCCCCCACAGGGACCACCTGAGGGCCCCTGCTGGCCTATAGTAACATTCCTATGCTTAAAAAAACCCAACAAATAATGTATGTTAGGGGGTAAAGGGGTTGATGGGGGAACAGGGGGTGGGTGGGTAGCACAAATGGCAAGGTTTATTGGGGGAAATTGCCACCAATAAAGCTGCTATTGGGCTTTAACCCCTTCATTGCCCCAGTGACTAGCTGCTAAGGTAATGAAGCTGCTTTAAGGTATTTTTTTAATTGTGCCTGAGCTGAACCACTTTGATTTCTGGCTCAGGGACCCCCTGCTTCCCGAGTTACAGGTGCCGGTACATGGCATCAAATGCCAGTGTCGCCGATATTTTTAAAGCGTCCGCGTCATATGACGCGGGGCATTTAAATAATGGAGGAGATACCGGCACCCCATATCTGGACCTGTAACTCGGGAAGCAGGGGATCCCCGAGGCTTTAATCAATGCGGTTCAGCTCAGGAGATCCCCTGCTTCCGCACACTATTATTAAAAATTATATTAAAGCATGTTCATTACCATAGCGAACAAACAAACAATGGGGGAGCATAGGATTAGAAAGACATATACAATAATAATGGTGATGAATATTGACAGTAGTTCCAAAGGTGGGGGGCGGGTTGTAAATATAATAATACTTACACGGCCATGTGTAAGCAACCACAATTAGTGATCACCTCCTTGAGGGCGAGCTGTGCCTCTCCCAGGTAGATATAGCTGTATGTTGATAGGGTTAGGGGAAATGATATATAATCTATAAGGCTATACTCACACGGCCCTGTGTGAGCTGGTGTCGAAATTGGTTACTTTGGGGTTAAATTTAACCCATCCACATCTATTCATGCTATTCATGCTATTCATGCTAACTCCCAGGCGTCAGCCAGGCTCTCCCCCCAGGTGTTATGATACTGATTTTCGTGCTGCCCTTGGTACTGGAGAAAACCCCCATTACGTGACGAATAGATGTGGATGGGTTAAATTTAACCCCAAAGTAACCAATTTCGACACCAGCTCACACAGGGCCGTGTGAGTATAGCCTTATAGATTATATATCATTTCCCCTAACCCTATCAACATACAGCTATATCTACCTGGGAGAGGCACAGCTCGCCCTCAAGGAGGTGATCACTAATTGTGGTTGCTTACACATGGCCGTGTAAGTATTATTATATTTACAACCCGCCCCCCACCTTTGGAACTACTGTCAATATTCATCACCATTATTATTGTACTGTAAGTACACTTGTGTTTCTAATCTGAGGTAAGCGCCTGTTTTTTTGCACACTATCATTACCATAGCGGATAGTCGCTACGGTAATGAATTATTTTTTATTGTCAGGTGTGTTGTGATACTAGTGTAGATGAGCATGGGGTCGCCTGAGCCTAACCATATTGGTTTCAGCCTCGGGGATCCCTACTTCATGAGATACAGGTCCTGTTATGGGGTGCCGGTATCCCCCTGCAGGATTTAAATCCCCCGGTCACGTGATGCGGGAGATTTAAAAGCACGGTGGATACTGGCACCCCATAACGGGTCCTGTTTCTCAAGAAATAGTACTAATAAGACTAACACTTTTTAATAAAGGGCATTTGCGTCAGAGTGTTCACCTGATTTTCTCCGTTTGTCATGTTCATTAAAGTATAGTTTTTAACCCACGTTTTGTTGGTGTTAGCCCCGATTTTTCACAAGCTGTGCTCCGCTACAATCATTGGATTGTTCTGCTCTGTTACTGACCGGCGTGATGCACGCAAAGAACAAGCTGCCATTTATGTGAGTACCAAATTTTCTCCATTATTTGGTTGGGGAGAAGCGGTTCTAGAGGAATATTGTCCAGTGGAGCACTGTTTCTGGATCATTATATTTCAATACAGTTATGTGTCTCCGAAAAAAAGAAAGGTGTAAACAAGCGCTTGGGGGGGGAAAAATGAAAAATACCACTCTATAGTGAATAGGGCCGCCTGGTGACAAATCAGAAATAAACAATACACACAAAAAGCAAGAAACCGGCGCCTTACAAGTCCAAACGTGAATTGGAAGTCCAAAAGTGAAGGAAAAATGTCCCAATATTATAGACCCCTTTGATCCTCAAGAGCCAGATGGTCAGATGTCACTTCCACCGTGGAGTTCGTGATATGTGGAAAAAACACAAGAGAAATATAGTGCAATGTTATGTTTATTGTAAGAAAAAGGGTGAAATGTCCTCGGGCGTGTCCCTCTGCTTGCGGCTCCACGACGTATAAAACGTATAAAATGGAAGAGAAAAAGGGGAGGGCCACAGTAAGGAAAACAGCACAAAAATTATACACACTTCTTCATTAAGAGAGGGGAGGGGGGGGGGAAAGAGGGAGGAGAGATAATGGAATCACACTTTTACTCAGTACTCCAGTACCCCAGTACCCCAGTACTCTATGCTGTTCCTGCTTGAACTTCCTCTGGGACCTGTACTCATCTCCTTTGGATTCCGGAAGACTGGGACAGTCACTAATTCTACCACTGAGGGGGTCCACCACAGCTGAACCACACGATTTTCAGATCTGGAGACACCAGGTTCCCAAGATACTCATCGATCATTACAACCTGGTTAGAACTGGCTTAAAACATCTCTGAATAGGTAACATAAGAAAACAAGCGCAGACGCAAATGGTGAAGAAGATATCAGGAGGCATTTCCTCACCTACAACTCACACAATCACATACAGAGGAGGAGACATCTGATCAAGATACTAGAGATTTGATGTGAGTGTGTCTCCACCCAAAAAGTGTGATTCCATTATCTCTCCTCCCTCTTCCCCCCCCTCCCCTCCCCTCTCCCTCTCTTAATGAAGAAGTGTGTATAATTTTTTGTGCTGTTTTCCTTACTGTGGCCCTCCCCTTTTTCTCTTCCATTTTATACGTTTTATACATCGTGGAGCCGCAAGCAGAGTGACGCGCCCGAGGACATTTCACCCTTTTTCTACCCATACTCATACAGAGGTTGGTGAATCACCTCTGAAAGACTCAGGCAGCAGAACTGCATTGTGGAAAGGACTGAAGCTACACATTGAATAGTAGGCTAATTTTTTCTGGCGCAAATTTTCCCTCTTTTTCTATGTTTATTATAAGGCTGTTACAAATGTTGTTAGGATTAATTGATGTGTCATTAGTGGTAATTGAGGGGTTTTGTTATGAGCCATCAGCCAATCAAAATTGCTGCCAAGATACATGTACTACGAACTATCAACATCACGAGTAACCCCTGAAGAAGTGTGCGCATGCGCACGAAACGCATAGGGAATTTTTAGTTGATCTGACGGAGTGACGAGAGGTGTGTGGCAGACGTGACCAGGAGGCGGAAGAAGTGTCCAATCCTTAGGCCCGCCCTTCAGTGACGGATTATCCGCCCTTGAGACTTAGGGAGCCCCAGGAGTACATCCAGAAAACGCTCCACTGTATGATCGGAGGGAGAGACACTTCATTCCAGCACTGACATTCACTGCCTGCTTACATCTATATTTCTGTGAGTAGGGTCCTGGTTTTAGACATTCCAGACCAGCGGTATCTCAGACATCCGCTTATTCACCATTTTAGTTGTTTTATCTCTTATTAAATCAATCTTTTTTAATTTCAGCCTTGCTATTGTTTTTCTTATTTGTTGAGTGGTGTCTTGTTTTTGTATTGTTTGTTTTCAGTGGTCTGTTTGTACTTTATGTGTGTCAGTCTTAGTTATAGTATTTGTTGGCATATTGCACTATATTTTTCTTGTGTTTTTTCCACATATCACGAACTCCACGGTGGAAGTGACATCTGACCATCTGGCTCTTGAGGATCAGTGGGGTCTATAATATTGGGACATTTTTCCTTCACTTTTGGACTTCCAATTCATGTTTGGACTTGTAAGGCGCCGGTTTCTTCCTTTTTGAGTTATGTCTCCACTATTTGGATGGTTATTACATTTAACCCCTCATATGACATGCATATGCACTGGGTCTTTGAGTCTCACCAGGCTTGATCAGAGCTTATCAAAATACAATTATACTCTTATTCAGGACTTTATTTGGAAAATATGTTTCCTTCATGTACAGTACTGAGCACCGGTATTTGGAACTTGCTTCTACTTACTTACCTTACCTTAATCAGCTAGTGTTCCAAGAAAGCTGCAGTACATGACATTGAGGTCATTACATGATGACCATGGATACTTGGGCGTAGACATAACGTTCAGACTCAAGAGGGATAGATTTTACTGGCCATAATTTAGAGAAGATGTGGAACGCCATTGTCAGAGATGCTTTAGGTGCATTCAGAGGAAAACACTTCCGACACATCTTTCCCAACAACATCCTTACCCCTCAATAAAAAGCACCTACACAAATCCTCTATTCACACCTTCTTTCTACTCCTTTCTGCTCTGTGGATTTCTCTCCTAAACCTGAACCCAGACATAAATACACCTGCACTCACCCATGCCTTCCTGCCATCTCCTCCCATACAAATGGTGTTAACCTTCTGATTTAATCCTGACCAACCTTAAAACTTGCCCCACAAATCAAGCATCCCAATAGCCTACACTCATGGCTATTGTCCCACACCCAGAGTCACTCCTACAACTGATTGTGACCAAGCACTGCCATCTATAGGATTTATTCCCTCACCTGCTGTCTCTGTAAATTTCCCATCATACCTCTTAGATTTGTAAGCTCTTCACGGCAGGGATTTTCTTTCCTATTGTCTGATTTTGCTGTGCTAAATGTATTATTATAATTCCCTGTACTGTATTCTTTGTGAAGCGTTGAGTTTACT
Organism: Ascaphus truei; assembly: GCF_040206685.1. Classification (NCBI taxonomy): domain Eukaryota; kingdom Metazoa; phylum Chordata; class Amphibia; order Anura; family Ascaphidae; genus Ascaphus; species Ascaphus truei. The sequence continues at coordinate 55,411,495 of NC_134485.1, forward strand.
TTTGGTACTATATAAATAAAGACATACAATACAATAATAGATATCCCCAATGCACCCATATACTGTACAGTATAATTGCAAGAAATCTTCTAAGTGAGTACTGAGTAGCAAGATGAAACAGGTAACGACTGAGCACCTACACATCTTTATTCAGGTACAAACCCTGTTTAGAGACAGAGACATTGAGACTGTTTATATTCCTCCATTTTCACTGTACACCTTATCCCTCATGCTGGGGGTGGGGAGGATAGAGGTGTTACAACTGCATAGTGCATCACTCACTATCTGCCTTCAAAAATGTCAGTGCTGCTAGTATCCATTTATGGACTTACTCTCATGAATAGATCTACTTCACTTTTAAAGTTAGTAATACTATTTGCTGTCACAATCACCAGTGGTAGTGAGCTCCAGATACAATACAAGCAATTGAAAGGATGGGAGGTTGGGCTCATGTAATTAATTAATTTATTGTGGAATGCATTCACTGAGCTGCAACAAATGAAAATACTTTAATTAACCTTGCAGTTTTCAGTTTGCAACTTTACAGACTTTGGGGGCTATGCACTAAGCTCAATGGCTTTGCGTTCTGATTTGGCCAAAAAGCAGGTTCGTTAAAAAGTGAAGCCGGGGACTGCGATGCACTAAGGCCTTGAGGCCATTTTTTAACGTACCTGCTCAAAATAGCTCAAAACAGCCACAGCGTACGTGTTGCTTTTTTTCCCCCTGCTAGCATTCTTAACCTTTACGTACGCTAGCTGATAGAAAAAAAAGACGCATGTAACATTTGCATGGAGATTTTCTATCTCCATGCAAGACTGTTACAGGCGATCGTACACTAAATAAAAACATTTTAATACTAGTGTACATGTGCAGGAGGTCTCCCGAGCTGAACCGCATTGGTTTCAGGTCCGAGGACCCTCTACTTCAGGAGTTACAGGCCCCGTTATGGGGTGCCGGTATCCCCTGCAGTTTAAAGCTCCCGCGTCACGTGACCGGGTTATTTACATTCTGCAAGTGATACCTGCACCCCATAAAGGGGCCTGTATCTCCTGAAGTAGGGAGTCCTCGGACCTGAAACCAATGCGGTTCAGCTCAGGAGGCCCCCTGCACATCTACACTAGTATTAAAACACACATAACAATAAACAATAATTCATTACCGTAGCGGCTATCCGCTATGGTAATGAAGCAGCATTAATGTATTTTTAATAATAGTGTGCAGGAGCAGGGGGGCCCCTGAGCTGAACCGCATTGATTTCTGCCTCAGAGACCCCTGCTTCCCGAGTTACAGGCCCCGGTATGGGGCATCAGGTGCAAGTGCCGCCGCCATCTTTATAGCGTCCAAGATGCGACGTGGGCCCCTGAGCTGAACCGCATTGATTTCTTCCTCAGAGACCCCCTGCTCCCGCACTCTATTAATAAAAATACATTAATGCAGCTTCATTACCTTAGCGGATAGCCGCTAAGGCAATGAAGGGGTTAAGGCACATTAGCATGTTTATTGGGGACAATTGCCCCCAATAAACAACACACATCCCCCCGCCCCCTAACACATACAGTACTGTAATGGGCAAAATTACTATTATCCACATATGGATAATAATGCATTTGCCCATTTTAAATACATATAAATTACAATAAATACAGTCAAAACATTTAACACTTACGTTTTACATGCACCCACGATGAAGGCCATCTTCATCCTCATCTTCATTCTGCCCATACCCCTCCGGTGCTGCAAAACATGCACAACAATCACAATAGCCAATGTAATGTCCCCTAACCCCTTAATCACCATAGCGGTTATTAACCGCTACAGTCATTAAGGGGTTAACCCATCCTGACCCGCCACTCGGGAGGCCTACATACCCTCCCACTCTAACCCCCCACCCTGTGAGGCCTAACCACCCTCACCCACTACCCACAAGGGAGGCCTACCCACATACCCTTGGGGCCAACACATCCCCCCCCCCCAACATATACAGTATAATAATGTGCAAAATAACTATTATCCAGACATAAAACATGCATAAATCAAAACATGAATTTTTAATCTTAAAATCACCACATTGCATGTTACAATAAATCCAGCATCTATTGCAAATATAAGCCAACAAATCAGCAGCTCAACAAATGTATATGAAATGTCACACAATTGCATAGAGTGTGTACATGATGCAATGAATCTGTGCATCATGTAACACTATGCAAAATATATGTAACAATAAAATACACTATGAACAATGTCCCCTAACCACCAATGCCATCCTGAAAATCAATTAGAAACTAACCAACATCAATACAATTAGCATCACTCAATTAATCCATTTCCACAAATAATTAAAATACAATAGAAATCAATTATTCAATTCCCTATTCAATTGCTAAAGCCAAACCATTGCCAAAACAATTCTAATTTAAAGTAACCACCATCATTCTAATCTTACTACCATAAAGAAGCCATTACCTAAATACAAATTACATTATTCACAACAATGTCAAAATAAAGATGCTAAATACATTATCCATACATGAAAAGAACCTAAACATGAGCCAAACAATCAATTATTATCCCTGTACAGTATGTATATCCATACAGATAGATAAACATAACATACAGGGGCAATAATAGAGCATAAAATACAAAGCATTTACATACAAAATTCACATTCAATACACCCATTCAGTGTCCGTGAATGTATGTATATACATATATACATTAATGTGCATTAAATGGGACTGAAAAAATAAAATACATGAATTAAAAATCATAAAAACCTGCAAAAGTAAAAATAATAAACTTTTCTTTTGTTTACTCACCATTAGATGCCAAGCGACCCAGAAGCACAGGAACCAATCCACAGGTAAGCCATAAAATAAAAAACCATAACAAATCCACGTCTGTGTCTTCTTTCTTCTTTGGGGTCTTCTGGGGTCTTCATGCGTCTTCCGTCTTCTTCCTTCTTCTTACTCCACGCCCTTCTTCTCTTCTTAGGAGAGGAGATGTTCCCTCCTCGGCGACTAGCTTCAAAATGAGGCGACATAGGCTTTTATAGTCCTATGACGTCACATTTTGGTCAAATGTTTCCCACGGTCCTGATTGGGCCGTGAAAAACATGTGATTTGGCTGATGAAAAAAAATGATGACGTCATTTAAAGGCAATGAAAGCATAGCCAATCAGAATGGCTTTGCTTCAATTGCCTTTAAAATGACATCATTAAAAGAAACATGGCCGGTCTCACATGGTACGGTAGCCAATCAGAGCGTGGGAAATACATCCCAACTCTGATTGGCTCTAGTACCATGTGACAGGCTTTCAAAGACGTCACATCCGTTCTCCCCCAAGCCTCTGTCACATGGTCTACTAGAGCCAATCAGAGATGGGATGTCTTTCCCACGCTCTGATTGGCTACCGTACCATGTGAGACCGGCCATGTTTCTTTTAATGACGTAATCTTAAAGGCAATTGAAGCAAAGCCATTCTGATTGGCTGTGCTTTCATTGCCTTTAAATAACGTCATCATTTTTTTTTTCATCCTTCAGTGTGGTGCATATTGAGCTTTTTGCGGCTCCTAAAAATATAGTACAGTATTCCATTCTTCGTCCTCCAAGGTCTCCCCAAGGTCCCTTTCCCATTGTGTACGGAATGATGGCATTTGTTGCCTTGAAGTTGCAGGTTTGATTACCTCTCCGTATATCGTAGATATGAGTCCCTTTGTATCGGTTTCTGCCCGACAGAGCTTTTTGAAATTCGTCAATGGGGGGTATGGGGCAAATTTATTATAAAATGCTCTGATCTGAAGGTATTTGTAGAATTCAGCATGGGGGATATATTTTTCTAATCTGAGATGGTCAAATGATTTAATTTTTAGATCATAGCCCTCCAGATCTTTGAGTCTATTATATCCTTTGTATCTCCAGATTGAGTGATTGTGACCAATAAAACCGGGTGCAAAGTTAGGATTATTCCAAATGGGTGACATCAGCGAACTTGCTGAAGTGAGTGAGTTTTTCAGTCTTGATACTTCCCAAACAGATAGAGAGTTAGCCATTGAGGTAAGTGGAAACATAACGTCTTTCCTTGATGAATTAGGTAGCCAAATCAGATTATTAAGCTCTAATGGGGAGCAAGCAGCACTTTCTAGCTCCACCCATCTTTTTAATTTAGGCTCGGAAAGCCATTGTATGATCTGGCTTAATTGAGCCGCTTTAAAATAAGACAACAGGCAGGGTACCGCTAAGCCCCCTGCTAAGGTATGTCTCTTCATATTTAATTTATTTACTCTTGTTTTTTTACCTCCCCAGATAAAGTTGGATATTTCAGACTGAAGTGAGAGTATATCCTTCAGTTTGAGTGGCACAGGTATTGTCTTCAAGAGGTATAGGACACGGGGAAGTAGATTCATCTTCACGCTATGTATCCTTCCTATCCAAGAAATCTTCTTGGAAGACCATCTGATTAGGTCTTGTTTTAGAGTCCAAATTAGCTTGGGATAATTTGCCTTATAGATGTTTTTTGCATCTTTGGTGATATAGATCCCCAAATATTTGATTGAATTATTTTTCCAGTTAAAATTGAAATTCAATTTCAGTAGTTTCTCTATATGTCCAGGGAGATTGATATTCAGAGCCTCAGATTTGGATTGGTTTGTTTTAGACCTTAGAGAATTTGTCTAAGAGGTCAAACAGATTAGGTAATGATGTGAGGGGTTTTGAGACGATTAATAGGATATCATCTGCATACAGGGCCGCTTTGTGTGATTGGGAGTATGCGTTTAACCCTGAGATATCCGGATTATCTCGAATACGTGCCGCCAGGGGTTCAATACATAGGGCAAACAGGAGGAGGGATAATGGGCACCCCTGTCTTGTGCCACTTTGGATATGGAAAGGGTCCGAGGGAAAGCCCTGATGTATGACTCTGGCAGATGGGCCTGAGTACAGCGACATGATCACTCCACTCACCCGATTTCCGAAGCTGAATGCCGCGAGCGTTTCCTGTAAGTATGGCCAGTCTATCCTATCAAAAGCTTTTTCCGCATCCAGACTTAATAACATGCTTTTTGTGTTATTTTTGTTTGCCAATTCCAACAGATCAATAAATCTTCGGGTGTTATCCGCCGCCTGCCTCCCCTTAACAAAACCAACTTGATCTGGATGTATTAGTCTGGGTAGGATTAGACTCAATCTATTGGCCAGTAGTTTGGCATAAATTTTTATATCGTTATTAATTAGAGAAATTGGTCTATAGCTTTTACAATTGAGCGGATCCTTGCCAGGTTTATGTATAAGTGATATAGACGCCCGTAGCATATCCTCGGGAATAGGGGCTCCCGCTATTCATTAAACATGCTATAGCATTAAACATATGGAGCAACCGTGGGGCGAGTGATTCGGAGAACTTCTTGTAATACAACCCCGAGAAGCCATCAGGACCTGGTGCTTTTGATGGTTTCAGTTCCTTGATAGCTTGTGACACTTCTTCCAATGTGAAGTCAGCGCCCATAGCTTCTCTGTCGAGTTCTGTCAATCTCTCTAGATTTGAGCTGGCCAAGAAATCTCTCAGTGCACTGCTCGTATTATTATTGTGTGCCACTTTTTTCCCATCGTATAGGGAACCATAGAATGAACCGAATTCTTCTACTATTTTTTTAGGGTTGGCCGTGGGTATACCTGATTTTAAGCGTATAGCTTGGATATTAAACTTAGATTGCCTATCCCTTAGCGCTCGTGCTAGCATCGTATCCGGCCTGTTAGCTTTTTCATAAAATTTCCTCTTTGACCAACATAAGGAATTATCTGCCCAGGAAGTCAATAACATGTTTAATTCTCATGCTTTTGAACATATACTTATCTTCTCTTTATGGCCTACATACAGTGATATACCAAAATTGAAGTATGCATTACTTTTAGCAGGAAAAGGTCATTAACCTGGTACCACTAAAAATAACACATTTGTTACCACATGCACTAAAAATATCAGAATTGACACCAAGATGAGTAAATAATGCAAAAGAACTAATTTTGTTGTCACTTATCAATCGTTAATAACAATGGAACTTGAAGGAAAGACAGGGCAATTGCTCGTAATCCAAAATCAGATCAAAAAAAGAAAAAAAGGGGTTAACCAGGTATATTTCAGCATAAAACAAGGCTTTATTAGAACATTGAGGTGCACAAAAAGGAAAAAAGAACCTCCCATGCGTTTCACGCAAGTGTTGCGCTTTCTCAAGGAGCCTCAAGTGGATGCGAGTACATACATATAGTAGGAGTTAAGAAAACTTTACTTGCCTCCTTCTCCTCACCGCAAGTCCCACCATTATTGTTGCATATATCTCCCACTTCAGTCTCCACATGAATCGCAGTCGCAGTGCTGCTACTTTCAAAGACTAATTGAGCCTCTAACCCCGATCCATCATAGCCAGATGGGCTAATAGATACACATTCCGGAGCGCAAGACAGCACTATTTTTCTACATTTATCAATGGTTAATACCTGGAAGTACAGTAGAACTGCCCTAAATGGGCAGACATTTTTATCGCCTACCCCAACTGTTACTTGCCTATATTCAATGGCTGGTATGTACATACAGTACAGTATAAGCAAAATTATCTTAACCAACCTAGAAGAGGTGATAAAGTATGTCTTAAACATTTAATAAGATATTAACTTTGTATAAACCCATGTGGTGAGCTAGTCATGGTTTCCCATAACATTCTGACCAGTAAGGGCTGCAAAGAGGTTAATATGCCCTAACACTACCATAACTTTGCCTACCAACATCCACCCGGGGTGGAAGGGGGGGGGGCAGCCAAACTATGTTCATCTTAATTTCTAAAGTTGGTAATCACAAAAAACAGTGTTGTTACAAATCACTATTTAAAATTAAAAAAACTACACAAACCTGCCTGACTGAAATTGGATTCCCCTTTTTATGAGCAATTTGTCTTCTGTAAATAGTCTTGTTAAATAACCAACAAAAGTCCAAACAGATGAAAGAGGGCCATACGACCTCTTTGTATTAAACTAATATTTCCTTATTTAATTTTCCTATAAATCTTATTGAATTGTCAATTATATTTTCCATGGTAAGAGCTGCAATTACAATTAGAAGGAAACAAAATGCTGTAGTTTATACACTTTAAAAAAAAGAAAATGTGGTCTAATCTGTAAATTACATTCAGGTTTCTGTGTTACAATGAACCTTTATGAACTGTTTTATTGTTATGGATTAACTACAAATTACCTTTTAATAGGACAATAAATCTTTAATCACAATTCAGTAACTATTGCCTGACTACGATTGCCTTGAGAATGAGATGATTCTATTACATAGAACAAATAAGAATCCAAAGTACATACATAAAAAAAAAAAAACAGATGAAATAAATTGTATTTCTGGTACAGAGATTCCAGTAAAACTGTGTATAATATATTAAGCTGTCTCTTAACTATCACTAACACATATTGGTAGTATTGAGTAATGATAACCTTTATACTACATGTCATTTTAGAATACATAGTAGACATATTTAGCATTTACTATTATATCTCTTTTGGTTCTATTGCTGACCAATGTAAATGTACATGCAATGAGACTGGAGCCTGTGACTTGTATGGTCATCTATCTTGTAAGTGTGCCTCTGTTACAGTACACTTGGATAGTAAGTCACACTATATTAAGATGCAATCAGGCATGAAGTTGAATGCAACTTTAAACACCAAGGCGATGGATCAAGGTCTTGTATTTTTCCCCCTACTAAAGCAATAATAATACTAAAAATTCCAACGTGTCTCCTAAATTCACATGCACATCATTAACTAGTAAACTTAAATCTGGACATTTTTTTTTACAACAAGCAATTAAATTGGAAAATCTAATTTGCAATGCATTTAAACTGTATTTTTTTTTAATATTCAGCAAGAAATGATGTCACTTTATTTTATTTATAAAATATTTTACCAGGAAGTAATACATTGAGAGTTACCTCTCGTTTTCAAGTATGTCCTGGGCACAGAGTTAAGACAAATAATACATGGTTACAAATACAGTTACATAAATGAACAGGGTATACAGAACATTATATACAAGACATTTCATGCACAGTTAAAGAAAATATATGTTATGGGCGAATGAAACAGTTACAGACCAGATTAAAATGTGAGACAGCCTTCGATTTGAAAGAACTTAAACTGGTGGTGGATGTGAGAGTCTCTGGTAGGTTGTTCCAGTTTTGGGGTGCACGGTAAGAGAAGGAGGAATGGCCGGATACTTTGTTGAGCCTTGGGACGATGAACAGTCTTTTGGAGTCTGATCTCAGGTGATAAGTGCTGCATGTGGTATGGGTGAGGAGCTTGTTCAGGTAGCTGGGTAGCTTGCCCATAAAGAATTTAAAGGCAAGACAGGAAAGGTGAACTTTGTGCCTAGACTCTAGTGATGACCAATCTAGTTCTTTGAGCATTTCACAGTGATGTGTGTTGTAGTTGCATTGGAGAACAAAACGACAAATTGAATTGTAGAGGGTGTCAAGTTTGCTAAGGTGGGTTTGAGGTGCCGAGCCATATACTATGTCTCCATAGTCAATAATTGGCATTAGCATCTGCTGTGTGATACGCTTTTTGACCAGGAGACTTAGGGAGGATTTTTTCCTGTAAAGTACCTCTAGTTTGGCATAGGTCTTGGTTGTCAGGGATCAATGTGCATTCCGAATGTTAAGTGGGAGTCAAACCATAAGCCCAGGTATTTAAAACTATTGACAGCGGTTAGGGTGGTGTTAGTGTTGGTTCTAATATGGAGCTCAGTCGCTGGAAGCTTTAAGAATTTAGTCTTGGTCCCAAATACCATTGTTACAGTCTTGTCAGTGTTTAAAAACAGTTTGTTTTGGTAAATCCAGTTTTCGAGTCTCAAAAAGTCAGACTGAAGTATATATTGAAGGTCAGAGAGGCTATTGCTGTGTGCATATAGGATTGTGTCATCTGCATACATGTGTATTGAGGCTTCCTTACAAGCTGTGGGAAGATCATTAATGAACACTGAGAAGAGTAGGGGCCCCAGAACAGAGCCTTGCGGGACACCACAGGTGATATCCAGGGGGTTGGAGTTAGATCCTGAGATGGACACATGTTGGGATCTTCCTGATAGGTAGGACTGAAACCAGTTTAAAGCATGCTTCCCTATTCAAGAGCTCTGGAGCTTGTCAAGCAGGACAGCATGATCAACTGTATCAAAAGCCTTTGCAAAATCTAGGAATACTGCACCAGTGAGTTGTCCCTGTTCCATTCCACACTGGATTTCATTGCAAACTTTTAGCAGGGTAGTTACGGTGGAGTGTTTGGGACAAAAGCCAGATTGGAATTGGCTAGGGAAATTTGTCTTGGTGTAGTAGTCGCTTAATTGGGAGTGGACACATTTTTCCATGACTTTGGATAGAATTGGGAGAAGTGAGATTGGTCTGTAGTTTGAGACAGTGTTTTTGTCCCCACTTTTGAAGATTGGGACAACTCTGGCAGTTTTCCAGGTCTTAGGGATATGGCCTGCAGACAGGATAGAGTTGACTATGGAAGCAATTGGTTTGGCAATGGCTGGGGCACCAAGTCGTAGGAACCTAGATTGTAGCAAGTCAGGTCCGCTTTGGCTGCTTAGTTTTAGTTTGAGGAGTGCTTGTGTAATCTCCTCTTCAGATACTGGGCCAAATTGAAAATTGTGGGCAGTGTTGGGATGGGGTGGGGCTATGTGGGCACTCCCAGGATGAGATTCAGATTTGTGGTTTGGGCTGCGTTTCGCTAATAAGTTAGTGGCACACCCCACAAAGTAATCATTGAAAGCATTTGCAATGTCAGTGGGGTTTGTCAGAGTAATATCCCCCTTAGTGATATTACTTGGTTGTTGATGGTTAGGAGGCTGGAATATATTGTTGATAACCTTCCAGAAATTAGCTGGGTTTGATGTATTTGGTGGAGCTTGTCAGAGTAATATTGTGCTTTTGCGTGCCATGTTTGCCTTGTGCACATGTTCCGCAGGCATCTGTAGTGATTGAGATCCTTGGTAGTGCCAGTTACTTTGTAGCTTTTCCACAAGGTATCCCTGAGCTGGTAGAGTGCAATAAGGTCAGTTGTAACCCATGGAAGATGGGCCCCCCGTACCCTTATTTTGCGTAGTGGAGCATGGGTATCGCAGAGTTTTAAGAACTCGGATTGGAAATAGTCGAGCGCAGAATCAGGGTCGGGAATTAAATCGATTCTGTGCCATGGGCAGTTGATAAGGTCATCCAGAAACTGTTGTGGGTTAAAGTTTTTAAATGTTCTAGTGAGGAGAACTTTAGGGCTTGAATGGGGCGTTTTAATTTTCCTTACACAGTACACTATTGCATGTCACTGAAAATCTCAGCAAGGATGCCAGAGGATTGGATTCTGCTGGGGTTTGAGGAGAGAATCCAGTCTAGCAAGGAATGGTTATGCAATTTCAGGTTTGTTCGTGTGGGTTGGGAAAAGAGTTGTGATAGGTTAAGTGACTTGCGTTGTATCTGGATTTTATGTTTTTTAGGGTCAAGCCAGTTGAAGTTGAAATCCCCAAGAACTAGCAGCTCACTCTTCTCGTTCAGAGAGGAAATGGAGCCATGAAACTGGGTGATATCAGCCAGGGATTGTAGAGGGGATTTAGGGGGGTGGTAGATGCCAGCAAGCAAGATGGGCGAGGCAGATTTTGCCAACTAGAATTTCAAAAGAGCGTGGTCTTGGGGGGCAATTTAACAGTGTAAATTGTAATGTGTCTGCAATATAAAATAACACCCCTCCTCCTCTCTTTGACCTATCTCTCCTAAAAATGGAGTATCCCTGAATGGCGATATTTACATCAGGGGTTTTATGGGTTAGCCATGTTTCTGTAAGAACGATGGCTTTGGGATTATGCATAAGGCACCATGCCCTTAGTTCGTCCAGTTTGGGCAGCAGGCTCCGAATATTTATATGGGCGACAGATAGCCCTTTTTGGAATTTAAAGGTGGAATTCTCAGGGGCATGGGACAGATTTGAAATGGGAGGACCTGGGTTAGGTTCAATATCACCTGCTAAAGAGAGTAATAGTATGAGCAGAAATTTGGATAGTTGTTTGCAAGTTGTAAATTTGTGGTGTTTGCCATTAGAGTGAGCAGTGGTTGGTGTGCTGGTTTTTAGAGTTCTCCACCAACATTCAGTAGATAGTGAAAGGCTTTTGAGTAGTTCAGGGTGTATGGTGATGTTGGGTGTGGGCCAGGATGGAGGAGTTTGTAGTGGATAGAGGGAGTAACATCTCCATGAGGCCAGTAGAAAGAAAAAAGTTAAGATACATAGCAGGTTCATGATGCCAGAGGTAGCCAGTGCTGCATGGAGCTGTTGTGAGTGTGTGCAGACTAAACAGCAGGGGTTTGCCTGTTCCTTGTCAAATGTTTTGCTGCATTGCAATGCTAGTCAGTTCTGGGTTTCAGTGGGCTGAGTTGGTGTGGGAGTTATATTTGTGCAGTCTTTTGGGTTTCAGTATCATGTTTATGTTTTTGACACCTAAATTTACCTCTCCTCCCATGACAATTCCCCCTCCATCCTGTCGCATGTCACCAACTGTCTCTCTGCAATCTCCTTCTTAATGTCCAACCATTATTTGAAGCTTAAATAAGTTGCCACACTTACACCCAATCTCTCCCTCACTGTCAATAACACTACAATCTTATCAAGACGTCAAGCCTACTGTCTATGGTTCATCTTTGACTCTGATCTCTCCTTAATTCCTCACATTCAGTCCCTCATGAAGTCCTGCCGTCTCCACCTACGAAGTACAGTATCACCAAGATACGTCCTTTTTCAGTCATGATGCCACTAAAAGACTAATTCACTCACTCTTCTGGTCCCGCCTTGACGATTGCAACCTTATCCTAGTTTGCATTCCCCTTGTGTACCTTTTCCATCTTTAATCCATCTAGAATGCTGCTACCAGACTTATCTACCTCACTCACTACTCCACTTCTGCTGCTCCACTACGCAAATCCATGCACTGGCTTCCCATATCCTCTAGAATCAAATTTAAAATGCTAGCTCTGACTTGCAAAGCTCTCATTGATACTTCCCTCCTCATAGCTCAGCTCTCATCCCCAAATATTTCCCTAAACACCCGTAACATTCTGTCCATGACACCTATCACCTTCTCTCCCTCCTGCCCAAAAGGCTTCTCCCGTACTGCCCTCCTCAAAAAAGGCCAAGCAAATCTTAGCAGATTTGCACATCGCTTAATATTTCCTGATGGCTTTGGTGAATTGGAATAAAGATGTAATTCATTGAGAACCTGCACAAATTATAGACGCTGTATTTTTCAATCTATTATAAAGCAATACATCAGTTAAAAGAACCACACACTGTACACTGAAGCTGCTTTTCATGTAACCTGGCTGATTGCCCAAAAAATTCTGCTCACTCACAACCTTGAAGGCAGCTCTTAATTTTGTTTTGATGTTTCAGTCGACCTATTGCTGTATTGACTTCATGGCAGTCAAAACATACATTTGTGATCTCATTTTTCTTTCACACTCTTTCCACTCAATCAAACATGCACACAAGACTCCACAAAACAGAAGAATGCTTTTAAGCCCTGGGAATTCTTTGGGGAGCTACAGTAGACCATATGAAAAAGCACACTGTATCTCACCAACTGCACCAGAATCCTTTATTCAATTACAATATTTTAAATAGACTTGAAAATGTAAATTGTTCAAATAATTACTTTGTAGCAGCAAATTCTAACACATAAAATATTCAATATAAGTGGTGTCCTTAGTAATGGAAAGAAATGGCGTTTTAATTTTGACTAGATTTCTTGAGATGATTTTTTTATAAGATGTGACTGTCAGTTTAAATCATTGTCAGAAGAGTGTTCTTGCTGCAGACACGAAGAAAAAATGTGCCTTTAAAATGTCCCTGCTCATCTGGGAAAAATCTAAATTTAGAAAGCGCATTTACCATTATGTATACTGTAAACCCTTACATCCTTATTACTCCTTTGTTACTAAAATAAAAAATCTGGCTAATGTTGGCATAATAATAAATGCATCCAGGTAATTAGCTTTGCCAAATATTATTACAGCTATGCTTTTTATTAAATTCCCATACTACTATACACATCATTATATTTGTTGTTACTGAAAACTGATGAAAATGGCATAAAAATGGTAATAAAAAGGTAAATGATTTTAATCAGCTAATTTATCTTCAATGATAAATATATAATTATTTAAGGAAGGTAAGAAAAGAAAAAAAATGTTAACAAAATGGGACTGAAGAGGGAGCTCTAGATCAAAAATATGCATTTTGAACTTCACTTAGGTTATTAACTGGATGTTGTGGGAAACAGATATCAAAATAATTCCAGAATTACTTGCTTTAAATATGGATGTAACTATGCTAAAGTATTTTCCTAAATGGAATCACCACTGCCTTTTCATCTATCGATAGATAGATAGATAGATAGATAGATAGATAGATAGATAGATAGATAGATAGATAGATAGATAGATAGATAGATAGATAGATAGATAGATAGATATTTATAGGGCACTACATATATATGGATGTAACTATGTTGAAGTATTTTGTTTAACTTGTATGTAATATTATTTTGTGTCCAGGACTTACCTCAAAATGAGAGGTGTCTCTCCATGTAATTTTTCCTGTTGGTAAAATATCTTATAAATAAATAAATACTTAAATAGAGAAAAACAGATGCAATCAGAATACTTATTTTATCCTAAAATATTTATTCATAAATGCAGAAAACATTGATGGTAAATTGAAAACATTGATGGTAAATGTTAATTATACTTGCACACTAAAAGGAAAATAAAACGGCTAAGATGTTTTTCATTATGTTCCAGGAAGCAGCCATTTTGACTTGTGGGGTCATTTACATGTCACTAGATGCTGGAGTGCTTTCAAAATGTATTGCTAATCTGTGTTGCTACTGCTTCTTCTAGAAAACACAAACCAGTCATAATGTGTGTCCCTTCTTCTGGCATCCGCAGCAAAAATAGAAGCCAGGGGATTATAAATTATTCTTCAAGCACTTCACCCTTTTTGATATCGCTTATGTCATATATCATATATTTGTGATTGCTTACTACTCCAACCTGCTAAGAAGACTTTATTTTATACTTAAATTAATGTACTATAGCTCTTATAATAGACCTGGCTTGGGTATGAATGTATGTCTTTATTTATATAGTGCCATTAATGTACATAGCGCTTCACAGTAGTAAAACACGTGACAATCATATAAATAAATAAAACAAATAACAGGTCATGGGAATAAGTGCTTCAGACATAAAAGTAACATTTAGGAGGAGGAATCCCTGCTCCCAGAGCTTACAATCTTTTAGGTGTACCACCTTTTCCCCCACCCTATGTGAGATGGCTTCGCTACTGATGTATTCTGTGGTGCTGGTGCATACCTGGCTAGTAAACAGGAGGCTGGAGATCTCCGCGGTGGTGTGGGGAGGACATCAGGACAGGCTCACAGTGGTTCTTTCAGTGACAGCGCCTCCAGTCCAATAGGACCCTGAGGCTTCCAGGATGAACCTAAGGGACACTTCTTCTTAGTGGACAGTTCAATCATAATACCAGATTTGGTATTCTTAGGTTTATTAGTGCATGCATGATGGTATACACAGGTCACAGTCTCTGAATGCAGTACCCAGACTTTAGGCCTTGACTATCTTTCTTTGCAGATACCTTACCCCCTGCTGGGGCAAGGCCTCAACCTGCTCCCTCTGGGGAGAGGCTCTCTGCTATGTCCTCACACTCTGAAGTACAGCCCAGAACAACTCACTCATTAACCCTTACTCTATTCTATAGAGGAAAAAAAAACCTCCTTCCATGGGGAGTGGCAAGTAAGCTGGCCTACATATTTTCATAGCCCCCCTTTACAATAACAGGCTAATCCTGAACTTTATTGAACATACACACAGTGAACAGTGTAACAGGCCCTGCAGGAATTACTCTTAACACTGCCCACTCCTTTCTGGGACTTATAGTGTTAGAGGGGCCAGAGAATCAGTAGTCCAAGGAGACTTGGCTACATAAGCAATTTAAGACAATGGGGTGGCTGATCAGGGTGTTTTTGGACGAATTGCACGTGTAACTTGAATGGGGAATTTCAGCTGAAAACAGTCCAATCGGCTGCTTCGGCGGATATAGAATAAGCCTTCAAGAGAGAAGACTTGGTTGACCCAGAGAAAACCACAAGAGGCAGATGATGTCACAAAGATGTCAGAAGCCTGAAAACCCTATGCACAGTATGTTGCACACAAACAAAGAAAGAGCGCAGGGAAGGCAGGACGTTAAGAAAATATTGCACATTTATTGAACACACAGTAAATTTAAAAATGTACAATTAAGTTCAGCCACTTGAACGGTATAATCCCCTCACACCTCAGACGCCAACGGCAACATCCACAGAGTCCCCTCTACATGAACCGACCCGATCACCACACGGTTATCAAACTGGAAGTAAACCCGGAGCGATCTTTATTGTAACCGGCTGCCTCCATAATATGGCCTGTGCCCTCTGTTCTGGACTGCTGCAGATCCTGGTAGTTGCACCCCCTTGCAGACAGATTTTCTGCACACTCACTTGGGGATCAGGTAATGGAGCAGAGACGCTGGGACATACAGTATTCAGTAAAGTTTGATAAGTGACTTATCGACAGTTTTGAGCACTATTGAAGAGCGTTTGCATTCAGAGAGCTAGGATAACATTTCAAACTCACTAGAAAAGTGTTTCTTCCCGATCAGTAGCTCTCACGTTCTGAGAACCCAAGCGGTAGCTCAAAAAATGCTCTAATGCACCTTTATCAGAAATCAAGCTATTCAGGTAGTTCCAAGAGGCACATCGCGGCTGCAACTCTGCAGATTCTGATCTCGCCATCTGAAGGGTGGTGAGAAGGGATCCGCGATATGCTTCTTCCCGATCAGTAGCTCTCACGTTCTGAGAACCCGAGCAGTAGCTCAAAAAATGCTCTAATGCACCTTTTTCAGAAATCAAGCTATCAGGTAGTTCCGAGATGCACATCGTGGCTGCAACTCTGCAGATTCTGATCTCGCCATCTGAAGGATGGTGTGATGGGATCCGCGATATATTTCTGATAGAGAAAAATGTATTCTTACTACATTGTAATGAAGTCGGGGGTCTCCGGAGCTGACCCGCATAAATTCCAGTTCCGGAGACCCCTTACTTAAATCCTATGTAATAAAAATACATTTATAGCCAGCTTCATTACCTTAGAGCAGGAGTGCCCAACTCCAGTCCTCAAGTGCCGCCAACAGACCATATTTTCAGGATATCCCTACTTAAACAGAGCTGGCTCAATTAGTGGCTCAGTCAGAATATTAACGGCGAGAAAGAAGAAAATAAAGATCTACTCACCGGGCCTCCTCTGCAAGCAACTGAGGATCATGGACTTCTGCGCACAAGGCTGATGAGGATCATTGCGTTGTGGGTGAAGAGTTGGTACCGCAGTTGGATGAGGAGGATGAATCTTCATCCCGGTAAAGGTAAGAAGCACTTGTATTGTATTTTATTTAAATGGTTTTTTTTTAGGTTGATCATTGATTGGCAATGTGTTTATCTGTGCCCCAGTGAGGGTATAGAAAACTACACTGACAATCAATGCATTTTTTGGAAAATGTTTGTTTTTATTTAATATATTTCATTTTTTGGATATATTTTTTTTAGGTTGCCCATTCTTGCCATTGTCGTAATCAAGGCGGAGTGAGTTCAACAAAAAGACCAGAAATCAGGGAGAGGGTGGAGGAGACTATTCTTAGTCAGAGTTCCAAGTGCTATAAATATCCCCTCAATCAAGAAGTGAAGAAGCACCTGTGCACAATAAAGGGACACCCCAGAAAATATGTGGGACATATATACTAATAGGAGTAAATTGCATATGTTTCTATATATATTTCAAGTTGTGTGTGAATCACGTTACAGTAGGTCAAATTAGGTCAAATAGAATGTGGGGCTAGAAATTGGTGTAGGAGGGTTTGGGTTTTTAGAGCACTGGGAGTCCTTCTCTGAGAGGTGCTACCTTTATAGTAGGGTTGGATTGCACCGCAACGAAGAGGGGTCTTAAGTGGTAGGGGGGGAGATGTTATAAAGGTTGGGATGATTTTTAACTAAGAAGGAGGGGGAGGGACAAGGAAGAGGTAATGAACTAGACAGAATAGATAGAAATGTGAAATGTGGGGGAAAGTGGTAGTTTGGCAAGCAGGGATGTATCTTTATTAAATACAGATAATACTAGTAAACTCCTAAAGACTAAATACAATTGGAGTAGAAAGGCAGAAGCAGATAAGATAACCGGTGCACAGACAGGAAAAAACCTTAAATGCATGCTTGCTAAATCAAGAAGTTTGACATAAAAAGGGGGAGCTTTAATTAATAGCTGCAAGGGAGCAGCATGATATCATAGGTATTACTGAAACATAGTGGGATGAAACTCATGACTGGGCATTATCTTAGAGGGTTATTCCCTTTTTCTGATGGGTCTAGTAAATAGAAAAGTTGTGGAGTATGCTTGTACGTTAAACCAGATTTAAAACCTGTAATAACGGAAGATGTTTATGAAAATGTAGAGACCTTGTTGATAAAAATTAAAAGTGGAGGTAAAAGTACAAAAAAAGGTGGTAGGAATATTCTATAAACTACCAAATATCTGTGAGATTGAGGAAGCCAAAATACTTTTGCAAATGGAGAAGGCATCAAAACAAGGACATGTTTGAATTATGTTTGCATGTCTCTGTGAATCCGATCGGTTTGTCAAAAAAGGCCCAAACTCGCATTTTTTGCCCACAACTGCTATTCTCGTAGCTCCGTTATGCAAACCGCTTCTAAAAAAAATTGCATTTCTTTCATGCCACCTCAAGGGTGTTGATATAGCCTCAATAGAAGCAGTTTGCTTCCTTGCAAGTCACAGAAGCTATTTTTTGACTGCACAACATGAACTGACTTACTGTACCTGTGTTATGAAGTATTCTATATTGTTAGTCATTTTACAATAAACTAACTCATGATGAACATTGTTCAAAGAATTTTGGCCCCAACACAAATAATAATACACCACAAAACAGTACATGGAAACTAACATCCCCAATAATATTAGCAATAAAATAAATAATTATAGAAATTAATATTAACCTTACAAATAATAAGTATATTAATAGGTTAATAATGATATCATTAATACCAAATAATCCTACTAATAATCATTATAATAATCATAGAAAATTTTAGTTTTAATAATTATTATCAAATCAGTGTTGTACTATACATTTAATCTTTGCAGGCACGAGTCGTTGAACCATTTTTTTACTGTTATTTTGGAGGGGAAGATGAAAAACGTATTTTTTCAAGGTCACAGGAAGACGATACCAGGATATGAAACATTCTCCACTGCATGTAATTGTTTGGAGAGTTACTGCATTTACTCACTGCGCCACTCCTTCCATGCACATTGTAATGGGACATCACCAGTGTACACATTCAAAGGTATATTGCCTAATTAGCTGCGCCTATTTACACGTCCCATCAAACACTTATTTCATTAACTAAAAACTGCATTTCTATGCCAACTTTGGACACACATTTTTAAAGTTGGCAATTGAAAACACTGGTTACGGGCGTCCACCAGCTAGCGCTAGGACTCTGTGGTATAGCTCATACCTGGATAGGGATCTCTGACCGAAGTCTGCAGGTACCCAGCATTTAATGCTTTCCGCAATGGGAGAGAACAGCAATACTGTAACACATGCATAACACTGACTGAATGCAGCACTTGGCTAATATATATGACTAGGGGCTGGTAGATGCATTAAGCTCAACTGTTTTATGCATAACCCTAGCAGGGTAAACTAAATGACCTTATTTAAAGGTTGTCAACTTGCACAGAATAAAGCAGCATAAACAACAGCTATAGTCACTGTAAATTCAGTTGTGCACCTACACTGTGCACACTCTGTGCGTGATATACACAAGAATAAGCATAAACAGTGACATACTTTGTATTACATCACAAGGTACCATCTGTCTATTGACTACTTCATATTAGCCTCATATACAATTAGGTCCGGAAATAATTGGACATTGACACAATTTTCAAAATGTTGGCTCTTGGATTTGAAATGAAACAACCAAGATGCAATAGAAGTGCAGACTTTCAGCTTTAATTCAAGGGGTTGAACAAAAATATCGTATGAAACATTAAAGAATTGCAACCATTTTCATACACAGTCCCCTTATTTCAGGGGCTCAAATGTAATTGGACAAATTAACACAATCATAAATAAAATGTTCATTTTTAATATTTTGTCGAGAATTCTTTGCAGGAAATGACTGCTTGAAGTCTGGAACGCATGGACATCACCAAACACTGGGTTTCCTCCTTTGTGATGCTTTGCCAGGCCTTTACTTCAGCTGTCTTCAGTTGTTGTTTGTTCGTGGGTTTTTCTGCCTTAAGTTTTGTCTTCAGCAAGTGAAATGCATGCTCGATCGGGTTGAGATCAGGTGATTGACTCGGCCATTGCAAAATAATCCACTTCTTTGCCTTACAAAAACTCCTGGGTTGCTTTCGCAGTATGTTTTGGGTCATCGTCCATCTGTAAAGTAAAGCGCTGTCCAATCAACTTCGCTGAATTTGGCTGAATCTGAGCAGACAATATATCCCTATACACTTCAGAATTCATCTGGCTGCTTCTGTCTTCTGTCACAACATCAATACTGCTGCGGCAGACTTTATTCTAACAAATCACCAGTTTTTACCTGGCATGTTCCTGGAATGCGACACTGTTCACCTGGCGCATGCCGCGTTCATCTTGCGTTCCCAGCCACGGGTCATGCCCGGCTGATGCGTTTATTGATAATGGTTCGGATTTTAATAGGCTGCAATGCTTTGCATGTCCGCCAGATGGCAGATATTCATGAATTGTAATGCGCCGAATCAGTAATGTGTCGGATTGCAGGTGTTTCGTTTAAAAAAGATATTGTACCACAGTGTGCTATTGTAACTTGGCCTTGGCCTTGAGACTGAAGCAAGAGGTTGCAAAAATGTATCAATTTAGGCTTTTCATATTACCCTATTTCCTCGATTCTAAGACGCCATCGATTCTAAGATGCACCCTTGATTTAATAAAAAAAATTGGAGAAAATCACCCCACTATATTAAATATGCAGAATTTTTTTTGGGGGGGAAGAGAGAGAGGGGGCGGGGGGAGAGAGAGGGAGAGTTGGGGGAAGAGAGAGAGAGGGAAGAGAGAGACAGGGGGGAAGGGAGAGAGAGGGGGGAAGGGAGAGAGAGGGAGAAGAGAGAGAGAGAGGGGGGGAAGAGAGAGAGGGGGGAAGAGAGAGAGAGAGGGGGAAGAGAGAGATAGAGAAAGGGGGGGAAGAGAGAGAGAGAGGGGGAAGAGAGAGATAGAGAAAGGGGGGGAAGAGAGAGAGAGGGGAGAGAGAGAGGGGAAGAGAGAGAGGGGAAGAGAGAGAGGAGAGAGAGAGAGAGAGAGAGAGAGGGAAGAGAGAGAGGGGGAAGAGAGAGAGAGGGGGAAGAGACAGAGGGAAAGTTGGAGGGAAGAGAGAGGGATGAGATAGGAAAGAGAGAGAGAGGGGAAGAGAGGGAGAGGAGTTGGGGGGAAGAGAGAGGGGGGGGGGAGAGAGAGGGCGAAGAGAGAGAGAGAGAGGGGGAAGAGGGAGAGTTGGAGGGAAGAGAGAGGGAAGAGATAGGAAAGAGAGAGAGGGGGGAAGAGAGAGAGAGGAGTTGGGGGGAAGAGAGAGAGGGGGAGAAAAAAAAGGGAAAAAGGGAAAAAAAGTGCGTCTTAGAATCGAGGAAATACGGTAATTAAAGAAAGACAAAAACCAGTTTCAGTTACAGTATTCTCCAGAGACCCACCCGCCATGAGTGTTCAACTGCAGCCCGCTTTCCAAAAACCTGACAGAAGTTACGCGTATTTGATATGTGCCGCGATTAATGCAACAGATGATAAGATGGCAACAGTTGCTCAAATTTATCAGTATTTTATCGAAAACTATGACTTTTACAAATTTTCGCCAACTCCTCATACGTGGAAGCGTGCAGTAAGAAAAAGGTTATGTAGCGATCCATGTTTTTATCGTATTGAGCCCCAATTTGTTGGAGGGTATTGGTGTGTATCACCGGATTTTTCCCGTATCTATGATCATTTAGGTGGCAAAAGGCGAAGGGTCGTATTAAAACCAACTAAGAAGCGACAGTCGCTGCCAAGCAATGCACCAGAACCAGCACCAGCACCGGCTTCCAATGACGGTCCCACCATCAGTGACAACCCTGAGCCTGAGTCAGATATCGCGTGCAGTTTTGATGAAGCTTGCATGTACCTAAGCAATTTCCAGCCTCACCAGCTGACTACAGGTGGACTAGTCCCGCTGCAAACTTTCGACGTGGATGATCAAGAACGCTGGACTGGCAGTGGACCAGCGTCAGCGCCAGCTGAATGGGAAATTCTATGGTGAGTACTGTATTGTTGCCGTATTATTTTGGTGGGGCTGGCTGGGTACTTCTTTAGGGGGCTGACTATTACTGTATATTAAAACTTTTCTTTTTGTTTTTCCTCAGAAAAGAAAACGGCTAATGGGGGGATTTCGATGGATAATATTGTACTGTATGCTGATGTTTTCCGGCCGTACAGTATACTGTGTAATAAACCCGAATAAATAAAACTATGCATTTATTCTACATGTTCAGTATCGTTTCATTATGTGTCTTCTACAGTATACTGTACAGTGGTATACAGTGCCTAACATCTATGGGCAAAATGAATTTTATTTCTAGGTGCCCTAGAACAGAAGTTCCCACGCCAATTGACCGTGAACTTGACCGAGGCCCTAAGTAGTTCCCACGCCAATTGCGAGAATATAATTTAAAATAACCCGTTCTGTGGGTCTGAGCGGGTTGAAATTCGCCTGGTCCTCATGCGGAAGGATCCTTGCCATAGTGGCAAAATATCAGCCTTGCACGACCCCCGGAACCGGAGATACCAAAAGACAGTTTAAAAGCACATTACCAAAGTGGCTTTTTTCTGCCATGCAAGTCAATGGCAGAAACCTGAACTTTAACATTACCCTGACTCCGTTCTGTTGCCACGAGAGGGTCGCAATTTGCCATGCAATCCTGCCGCAACTAGGACTACATGGTGACCGAATCTGAGCCCTCTAGGTTGAACAGAACCGGAGTTATGGGTTCCAGGTTTCTGCTCATTCTGACTTAGCCGTTTCAAAGCAGCGCGGCTTTCTCCACCATTACGGTCAATGGTAGGACCCTCCTCGCCGGCGTGACCCTTTCTCGCTGCCATTACTGCTCGGACCCTGTTGGGGTGAAGTGAGAGGGTTCCTAACATCTAGGGGCAAAATGAATTTTATCTCTAGGTGCCCTAGAACAGAAGTTCCCACGCCAATTGACCTAGTTCCCACGCCAATTGGGCGCTCATTGCTCTTTCTTTACAATTTTGCCGATCTTGCGGCTTTGCGGTCAGGCAGTAAAAAACAGTGCAGCAAGCCTCTACAGTACATTTGTTACACTGTCAAAGGAGCAAATGGAAACAATGTGAGGCAATCCAACATGTTCTTTTATTGGTGGAGTCAGTACAAAAACATTTATTTACAAATACTGTACAATGTTGAAACATTTAAAGTGCACAGCAATTCTAACCATCAACACACAATAATACATACTGCAGGCTTTATTAAATTCTTCTGGCAGATTGAAATCGTAGAAAAATTTACAAAACGTTTGTAAAACATGAAGATACATGAAAAATGGACGTTTATACTGTATGAATATTAATTTATAATATATATACAGTATATGTATATATATATATATATATATATATATATATATATATATATAAAATCTACTGTTTGTTTTTGGTGCATGGGGCACAGGGAGTTAAAGTGACTTGCTTTTTATGTACTGTATTTGGGGGTTGTATTTGGGGGTTTATTCATAAAATTATTATGATGAACTGCCTTTTGAAATTACAGTGCTGTTAACTATTTCAGCCACACACCTCCACAGTTTTTAATCCCTCCCTAGCCAAGCGTCAATCGGCTGAGTCACCCTATCCTACCAACCCCCTCTCTCCACTGGGTCGTTAATCTTCTGCATATTGCCATTGTGTTCTTAATCCGCCCATAGCCGAGCTACAAAGACTCAGTACGCCTGCGTCTAATCACACCATCCCCCTCCCCGAACCCTTAGAGGCCTGTTTTGTTAACGGTGACGCTTTGGAAAATCCCCTCTCGAATTTGAAATGTAAATCTGATGTGCACAGCACTGTGAGAATTAAGAGTAAACTGAAATTTCATCAGGGTGTGAAAACATTTGTCAGTCAGTATGGTTTACAGTCACATGTTTTAAATACAATACAGTACATTCTTTAATATCTTTTAAATAAAAATATATAAATATAATTTAAAATAATCCGTTCTGTGGGTCTGAGCGGGTTGAAATTTGCCTGGTCCTCATGCGGAAGGACCCTTGCCATAGTGGCAAAATATCAGCCTTGCACGACCCCCGGAGATACCAAAAGACAGAGTTGTGGGTTCCAGGTTTCTGCTCATTCTGACTTAGCCGGTGCAAAGCTTTCTCCGCCATTACGCTCAATGGTAGGACCCTCCTCGCCGGCGTGACCCTTTTTCGTCGCCATTACTGCTCGGACACTGTTGGGGTGAACTGAGGGGGTTCCTAACATCTAGGGGCAACATTTTATTTCTAGGTGCCCTAGAACAGAAGTTCCCACGCCAATTGCCCTAGTTCCCATGCCAATTGCCCTAGTTCCCATGCCAATTGCGCGATCAGGAAGTAAAAAAACAGTGCAGCAAGCCTCGACATTCTAGAAACACTGTATTTTGTTATACAGTACTATCAAAGGAGCAAATGGAAACAATGTACAGTACAGAAAGACAAATCAACATGTTCTTTTATTGGTGGAGTCAGTTCAAAAACATTTATTTATAAATACAATGTTGAAGCATTTTAAGTAACATCTCCTTTATTAAAGAAACACAGTACTGTATACAGTACAGTACAGTGGGATGGTGCGCAACACTGTCAGTCAGACCTGCACCAGTTCAGTCCTAGAGGGCAGCAAACAGGGCAGGTTTTCAGGGCAACCTTGAAAACCGTGCCTGTTTGCGGCCCTCAGGGACTGGAGTTGTGCATGTCCTGTGTAAAAAAACACACAACAACATTTCCTTTTTTAAGTACAGCGGGTACTGTAGGGCAAAACATGTACAGTACAATACAGTTCAGCACAACAGTATGGTCTCACTGAAAGTCCTCCACATTCTCCATTCATGGCTGATTCCTTGTATGGCGCAAAACGCCATTAATGCAGTCTCTAACGCCCTTCATTACAGGATCTGTAACTGGATAAAAGCGCCGCATTTCTTCCACAATGTTTTTCCTTAAATTGACAGGAAGCGCCTTTTTTACGCGATTCCCATCGTAGTTCACTTTGAACACCTACTCGCAGTACAACGAGTAGGGAACATGGTGCTTAAAAATGATCAAGGCATACTTGTGGGGTACACCAGCACTCTTCACCCTATAATTCTCCCTGAGCTTCGGTGGCAGATCGCACAGGGTGATGTCGTGCACCGTTTCGATGAGAGCGGGTGTAGGTCTTTTGGGAACGGGTGTGCTTGAGGCGACGGGCGATGGTAGGTTGTCTGGGAGGAAGCTTTCCTCCGGTCGTGGTCGCCATGTTGTCTCCTGGCGTGGTCTTCACGGGGTTGTCATGTCCTCCTCAACGGCATACATGTACACTACATCTTCTGGTGGAGGGGGTGCGCTTGGTGATGGAAGGGGGTCGAAGGTCCCATTCATCACATCCATGTCACCCCCCTGCTCCGGGGGCGGGTAAACAGGGGCATTAGCACCGAGCAAATAATGTATGCCCGCAATGTCAGCCTCTATCTTCTCCATCCGTCGATCCATCCGTTGTTCAATTTGTACCATCCGTTGTTCCACATTTAGCATTGTCTCCAGAAGCAGATCTATCTTTGCCAGCACAATAGAATTCCTGGGGAGATCCACACTTATTCCATTCAGCATCCGGTCTAACGAGCTGCTTCTTGTGCATGGCGTCTGGACATCTGGGGGGATGGGTGCAATGGAGGATGAGATGGGGGTTCCATGGACAGAAGCGGCATCAATGGAGAGTGGAGGAGGTGACCTGTGGATACCCGGTAGAGGAGAAGCGGCAGCGTCGTCGAAGAGGGATGGAGAAAGTGACCTTTGGATTTCCGGGCGAGAAGCAGAGTCGTCCAAGAGCAAAGGAGAAAGTGACCTGTGGATTTCAGAGGTGGCAGCGTCATCAGATGGAACCGGAGAAGATGGGGGTGGAGAAGACGGGATGAAGTTTTCCGGGACAGCTACAGCAGAGTCTTCGAAGCATATGGGAGGAAGTGGTCTGCTGATTCGATGGGTTGGCTTCCAATCGTTTTGTGTCGAGAGTACATCGCCGTATATCTTCTTCACATAATGAGGCTGCCATCTAAGAAAACCATTAACCTTTGGGGTCAGCAGAAGGTTTTCTTTATTGGCCTTAGCCTGTCGCTTTGCCCTTGGCGTGGAAACGGCAACCGCCTTTCACTTTTTCAGCATGACAGGCACGACAGAGGTGAGTGGGTTCTTGCGTCCATAGAACCGGGGTTGCTCCATGGAAGCAGGTGGCACAATGCAGTATCTGGACAAGGGCAAGTTCAGATAAAGATCATGGAGTGGTGGGCTATGCAAAGTGTGTGACCTTTTATGCATGGCGACCAGGTACAGGTGTTGAAAGTGGGCATACTCTAATGTGAGTAATTACCGTACTGTATAAATACACCATCCATTTTGTGTATTGACTGCACATAGAATACACATCGACAAAACATCGAATATACATTCTTGTGTTTGTATTTCTTTCTACTTGCAGCAATGCCTGTTAAAAAGATTTCAAAGGATCTCAGCATGCGAATTAAGGAGATGTACACGAGCGGACACCGAACTGCTGCTATCCAATGCTGGTTAGCTTCTTCTGGCCTCGTTGTGCCATCAAACACCGTGAGCTATCATGCATACGGAAAAAACAGAGACCGGAAAAGGGCACCAAGGGTAACAAACGCGTAAGTATATTTATAAAACGTAACAAAAAAATATAGAAAACTGTACGTACTGTACTGTTCATACAGTGCAGTACATCTACAGTACAGTTCTGTATCTACTGTAATACTGTTGTTATTTCTGTTGATTTATATTACAACATAGTTTGTCTATTTATATTTATAGTACAGCAGTATACATTTTTTGTATATTTCAATTTATCTTACAACGGTATATATAGGATGTATATTTATATTTATATTACAACAGTATATTTATTTTGTATATTTATATATATAGTACAACAGTATACATTTTTTGTATATTTATATTTACTGTATATTACAACATTATATTTATATAAATTTTATATTGCTGTATATTAATAAAACAATATATTTTCTTTACATTGTAGGGAGACAACTCTTCTGGTGGACAAAATAAGTGAGGAGAATGATGATAGGAGTGCATTAAGGGTTAAAAACACTCTGTAGGAAAAGCACATTCTGACTGTATCCGAGAGCAGCATAAAGAAGATGAGACACAGCATTGGATGGAAATATGGACGTGTGAGGTTAGTACTGGACAGTACAGGAGGTAAAAGTGTTGTTTAGCAAACTGTACTGCACTGTGCCGCTAAAATTTTTTATTCCATGTCATTACAGAGCGTACCCATGAAATGGGATGCAAACAAAATCAAAAGAGTGGTCCAGGCCCAGGCATGGATCGACAGTGGGGAGACTTTCCAGGATTGCATCTTCACTGATGAGTCTACTGTGTCGCTGGAGAGATTTGCAAGATTTGCGTTCCACAAAAATGGCCGCATATCTTTGAAGCCGCGGCCAAAACACCCTGTGAAGCTGCATGTGTGGGGTGCCATCTCTAGACGTGGACCGGGATGCATTGTCATCTTTGAAGGTAAAATTTATCAAATATAATGTCGCCTAATGCACTGTACTTGACTAGTGTTGCTTTACCGTATGCACTGTACTGTACTATTGTGCAGTTTTTTGAGCACTTTTCTTTTCTTGCTATAGGAATCATGAATAAAGCTTTCTTCCAAGACAACATTGTGCCCGAGATAGTGCAATACATCACACGCGAGTTCCCCAATGGTCACCGCTTCTACCAGGACAACGATCCCAAGCACACCGCGTCAACGGCGCATATCCTTGAGCGCGTCATCAACTGGGTGAAGACGCCAGTGGAGTAAGTGCAGTAGACCGTGTCCCATTTTTGTTCCCCACTGTTTTTAGCTCTTAAACCAATTGTCCTTTCTTTCCAATGACAGATTTCCAGACTTCAATCCGGTCGAAATGGTCTGGCATCAGCTGAAGGACCATATCCGGAAAGTGGCGAAACCCTCCAAAAAGGACGAGTTGTTGAAAGGCATAATGAGTTTTTGGAATGATGTACTCACCGTGGGACGCTGCAATAAATATATAGACCATATTGCCACTGTGTTGCCCATTGTCATTGCGCGTAATGGGCAAGCATCGGGAAAGTAGTACTGTGCTGTAGTATTGTAAGTACAGTATGATACAGGTAAGTATGGCACAGAATTTTTCTTTCCAGATAGTAAGAGTATACACTACAGTAGTTAGTTTTTTCTTTACGGACAGAGCAGCACCAGCCATCAGGTTACAGTACAGTACATAGAATTTAACAGTAGTCAGAGTATACAGTAGTTACAGTATACAGTAGACTAGTTTGACAGTATTACAGTAACTGCCTACTAACTGCTCCATTTTTTTCTTTCCAGAGAAAGCTGCACCAGCCACCTACAGTAGTTCTGCCATAAAACAGTACAGTATGCACATACAGTACAGTACAGTACAGTAACTGCACTATTTTTTTGTTTTCTTGTCGTTCCAGGAAAAAGGGTGGCCTAGGGGGAGGTGGGGGCATTGTGTCCAGTCAAATCTGCTTGTATATTATCAGCAGTAATGATGTACACAAAACCTCTCCTCTCTCAATGAACTACTGTACTGCAGACAGAATGAGGAAAAGATAAAGACGGAAAAAATAATATTACTATACAGTATATAATATATTATACAGTACATTACAGTACTGTATATAGTATTAAATAATATTCTTATAAATGTGCATTACTCATGTTTCCCCATGTTTTACAAATGTTTTCCAAATGGTTATCCAATTTCAAGCTGCCAAAAGAACTTAATAAAGACTGCATAATGTATTATTCCTGATTATTTTTATATTTGTATTTTTTGGTTCCTGATAAAACAAAATAAATATTTATTCACTTTCCTGCGAATCATAATCATTGACAACCACCCCTACAGTGCACCAATGAATAAGAATGTTTTGTAAATGTTTCTGCGATGTCAATCTGCCAGAAGAATTTAATAAAGGCTGCAGTACTGTACAGTACTGTATGTATTATTCATGATTATTTTTATCTTTGCATTTTTTTTCCGTGATGAAATATCAGTTTATTTTTATTTAAAAGATATTAAAGAATGTACTGTATTGTATTTAAAACATGTGACTGTAAACCATACTGACTGACAAATGTTTTCACACCCTGATGAAATTTCAGTTTACGCTTAATTCTCACAGTGCTGTGCACATCAGATTTACATTTCAAATTCGAGAGGGGATTTTCCAAAGCGTCACCGTTAACAAAACAGGCCTCTAAGGGTTGGGGGAGGGGGATGTTGTGATTAGACGCAGGCGTACTGAGTCTTTGTAGCTCGGCTATGGGCGGATTAAGAACACAATGGCAATATGCAGAAGATTAACGACCCAGTGGAGAGAGGGGGTTGGTAGGATAGGATGACTCAGCCGATTGACGCTTGGCTAGGGAGGGATTAAAACACAATGACAACAGTAACTGCAGAAAATGAGTTGCCCTGAAAACCTGCCCTGTTTGCTGCCCTCTAGGACTGTACTGGTGCAATCTCAACCCGCTCAGACCCACAGAACGGATTATTTTAAATTATATTTATATATTTTAATTTAAAAGATATTAAAGAATGTACTGTATTGTATTTAAAACATGTGACTGTAAACCATACTGACTGACAAATGTTTTCACACATGTACTGTACTGTAGCAGTAAACCATACACCTGTTGATGGTTAGAATTGCTGTGCACTTAAAATGTTTCAACATTGTACAGTATTTGTAAATAACTGTAAATGTTTTTGTACTGACTCCACCAATAAAAGAACATGTTGAATTGCCTCACATTGTTTCCATTTGCTCCTTTGACAGTGTAACAAATGTACTGTAGAGGCTTGCTGCACTGTTTTTTTACTGCCTGACCGCAAAGCCGCAAGATCGGCAACATTGTAAAAAAAGAGCAATGAGCGCGCAATTGGCGTGGGAACTAGGTCAATTGGCGTGGGAACTTCTATTCTAGGGCACCTAGAAATAAAATTATCCGTCGATCCATCCGTTGTTCAATTTGTACCATCCGTTGTTCCACATTTAGCATTGTCTCCAGAAGCAGATCTATCTTTGCCAGCACAATAGAATTCCTGGGGAGATCCACACTTATTCCATTCAGCATCCGGTCTAACGAGCTGCTTCTTGTGCATGGCGTCTGGACATCTGGGGGGATGGGTGCAATGGAGGATGAGATGGGGGTTCCATGGACAGAAGCGGCATCAATGGAGAGTGGAGGAGGTGACCTGTGGATACCCGGTAGAGGAGAAGCGGCAGCGTCGTCGAAGAGGGATGGAGAAAGTGACCTTTGGATTTCCGGGCGAGAAGCAGAGTCGTCCAAGAGCAAAGGAGAAAGTGACCTGTGGATTTCAGAGGTGGCAGCGTCATCAGATGGAACCGGAGAAGATGGGGGTGGAGAAGACGGGATGAAGTTTTCCGGGACAGCTACAGCAGAGTCTTCGAAGCATATGGGAGGAAGTGGTCTGCTGATTCGATGGGTTGGCTTCCAATCGTTTTGTGTCGAGAGTACATCGCCGTATATCTTCTTCACATAATGAGGCTGCCATCTAAGAAAACCATTAACCTTTGGGGTCAGCAGAAGGTTTTCTTTATTGGCCTTAGCCTGTCGCTTTGCCCTTGGCGTGGAAACGGCAACCGCCTTTCACTTTTTCAGCATGACAGGCACGACAGAGGTGAGTGGGTTCTTGCGTCCATAGAACCGGGGTTGCTCCATGGAAGCAGGTGGCACAATGCAGTATCTGGACAAGGGCAAGTTCAGATAAAGATCATGGAGTGGTGGGCTATGCAAAGTGTGTGACCTTTTATGCATGGCGACCAGGTACAGGTGTTGAAAGTGGGCATACTCTAATGTGAGTAATTACCGTACTGTATAAATACACCATCCATTTTGTGTATTGACTGCACATAGAATACACATCGACAAAACATCGAATATACATTCTTGTGTTTGTATTTCTTTCTACTTGCAGCAATGCCTGTTAAAAAGATTTCAAAGGATCTCAGCATGCGAATTAAGGAGATGTACACGAGCGGACACCGAACTGCTGCTATCCAATGCTGGTTAGCTTCTTCTGGCCTCGTTGTGCCATCAAACACCGTGAGCTATCATGCATACGGAAAAAACAGAGACCGGAAAAGGGCACCAAGGGTAACAAACGCGTAAGTATATTTATAAAACGTAACAAAAAAATATAGAAAACTGTACGTACTGTACTGTTCATACAGTGCAGTACATCTACAGTACAGTTCTGTATCTACTGTAATACTGTTGTTATTTCTGTTGATTTATATTACAACATAGTTTGTCTATTTATATTTATAGTACAGCAGTATACATTTTTTGTATATTTCAATTTATCTTACAACGGTATATATAGGATGTATATTTATATTTATATTACAACAGTATATTTATTTTGTATATTTATATATATAGTACAACAGTATACATTTTTTGTATATTTATATTTACTGTATATTACAACATTATATTTATATAAATTTTATATTGCTGTATATTAATAAAACAATATATTTTCTTTACATTGTAGGGAGACAACTCTTCTGGTGGACAAAATAAGTGAGGAGAATGATGATAGGAGTGCATTAAGGGTTAAAAACACTCTGTAGGAAAAGCACATTCTGACTGTATCCGAGAGCAGCATAAAGAAGATGAGACACAGCATTGGATGGAAATATGGACGTGTGAGGTTAGTACTGGACAGTACAGGAGGTAAAAGTGTTGTTTAGCAAACTGTACTGCACTGTGCCGCTAAAATTTTTTATTCCATGTCATTACAGAGCGTACCCATGAAATGGGATGCAAACAAAATCAAAAGAGTGGTCCAGGCCCAGGCATGGATCGACAGTGGGGAGACTTTCCAGGATTGCATCTTCACTGATGAGTCTACTGTGTCGCTGGAGAGATTTGCAAGATTTGCGTTCCACAAAAATGGCCGCATATCTTTGAAGCCGCGGCCAAAACACCCTGTGAAGCTGCATGTGTGGGGTGCCATCTCTAGACGTGGACCGGGATGCATTGTCATCTTTGAAGGTAAAATTTATCAAATATAATGTCGCCTAATGCACTGTACTTGACTAGTGTTGCTTTACCGTATGCACTGTACTGTACTATTGTGCAGTTTTTTGAGCACTTTTCTTTTCTTGCTATAGGAATCATGAATAAAGCTTTCTTCCAAGACAACATTGTGCCCGAGATAGTGCAATACATCACACGCGAGTTCCCCAATGGTCACCGCTTCTACCAGGACAACGATCCCAAGCACACCGCGTCAACGGCGCATATCCTTGAGCGCGTCATCAACTGGGTGAAGACGCCAGTGGAGTAAGTGCAGTAGACCGTGTCCCATTTTTGTTCCCCACTGTTTTTAGCTCTTAAACCAATTGTCCTTTCTTTCCAATGACAGATTTCCAGACTTCAATCCGGTCGAAATGGTCTGGCATCAGCTGAAGGACCATATCCGGAAAGTGGCGAAACCCTCCAAAAAGGACGAGTTGTTGAAAGGCATAATGAGTTTTTGGAATGATGTACTCACCGTGGGACGCTGCAATAAATATATAGACCATATTGCCACTGTGTTGCCCATTGTCATTGCGCGTAATGGGCAAGCATCGGGAAAGTAGTACTGTGCTGTAGTATTGTAAGTACAGTATGATACAGGTAAGTATGGCACAGAATTTTTCTTTCCAGATAGTAAGAGTATACACTACAGTAGTTAGTTTTTTCTTTACGGACAGAGCAGCACCAGCCATCAGGTTACAGTACAGTACATAGAATTTAACAGTAGTCAGAGTATACAGTAGTTACAGTATACAGTAGACTAGTTTGACAGTATTACAGTAACTGCCTACTAACTGCTCCATTTTTTTCTTTCCAGAGAAAGCTGCACCAGCCACCTACAGTAGTTCTGCCATAAAACAGTACAGTATGCACATACAGTACAGTACAGTACAGTAACTGCACTATTTTTTTGTTTTCTTGTCGTTCCAGGAAAAAGGGTGGCCTAGGGGGAGGTGGGGGCATTGTGTCCAGTCAAATCTGCTTGTATATTATCAGCAGTAATGATGTACACAAAACCTCTCCTCTCTCAATGAACTACTGTACTGCAGACAGAATGAGGAAAAGATAAAGACGGAAAAAATAATATTACTATACAGTATATAATATATTATACAGTACATTACAGTACTGTATATAGTATTAAATAATATTCTTATAAATGTGCATTACTCATGTTTCCCCATGTTTTACAAATGTTTTCCAAATGGTTATCCAATTTCAAGCTGCCAAAAGAACTTAATAAAGACTGCATAATGTATTATTCCTGATTATTTTTATATTTGTATTTTTTGGTTCCTGATAAAACAAAATAAATATTTATTCACTTTCCTGCGAATCATAATCATTGACAACCACCCCTACAGTGCACCAATGAATAAGAATGTTTTGTAAATGTTTCTGCGATGTCAATCTGCCAGAAGAATTTAATAAAGGCTGCAGTACTGTACAGTACTGTATGTATTATTCATGATTATTTTTATCTTTGCATTTTTTTTCCGTGATGAAATATCAGTTTATTTTTATTTAAAAGATATTAAAGAATGTACTGTATTGTATTTAAAACATGTGACTGTAAACCATACTGACTGACAAATGTTTTCACACCCTGATGAAATTTCAGTTTACGCTTAATTCTCACAGTGCTGTGCACATCAGATTTACATTTCAAATTCGAGAGGGGATTTTCCAAAGCGTCACCGTTAACAAAACAGGCCTCTAAGGGTTGGGGGAGGGGGATGTTGTGATTAGACGCAGGCGTACTGAGTCTTTGTAGCTCGGCTATGGGCGGATTAAGAACACAATGGCAATATGCAGAAGATTAACGACCCAGTGGAGAGAGGGGGTTGGTAGGATAGGATGACTCAGCCGATTGACGCTTGGCTAGGGAGGGATTAAAACACAATGACAACAGTAACTGCAGAAAATGAGTTGCCCTGAAAACCTGCCCTGTTTGCTGCCCTCTAGGACTGTACTGGTGCAATCTCAACCCGCTCAGACCCACAGAACGGATTATTTTAAATTATATTTATATATTTTAATTTAAAAGATATTAAAGAATGTACTGTATTGTATTTAAAACATGTGACTGTAAACCATACTGACTGACAAATGTTTTCACACATGTACTGTACTGTAGCAGTAAACCATACACCTGTTGATGGTTAGAATTGCTGTGCACTTAAAATGTTTCAACATTGTACAGTATTTGTAAATAACTGTAAATGTTTTTGTACTGACTCCACCAATAAAAGAACATGTTGAATTGCCTCACATTGTTTCCATTTGCTCCTTTGACAGTGTAACAAATGTACTGTAGAGGCTTGCTGCACTGTTTTTTTACTGCCTGACCGCAAAGCCGCAAGATCGGCAACATTGTAAAAAAAGAGCAATGAGCGCGCAATTGGCGTGGGAACTAGGTCAATTGGCGTGGGAACTTCTATTCTAGGGCACCTAGAAATAAAATTAATTTTGCCCCTACATGTTAGGAACCCCCTCACTTCACCCCAACAGGGTCCGAGCAGTAATGGCGGCGAGAAAGGGTCACGCCGGCGAGGAGGGTCCTACCATTGAGCGTAATGGCGGAGAAAGCTTTGAACCGGCCACTATGGCAAGGGTCCTTCCGAATGAGGACCAGGCGAATTTCAACCCGCTCAGACCCACAGAACGGATTATTTTAAATTATATTCGCGCAATTGGCGTGGGAACTACTTAGGGCCTCGGTCAAGTTCACGGGCAATTGGCGTGGGAACTTCTGTTCTAGGGCACCTAGAAATAAAATTCATTTTGCCCCCAGATGTTAGTAACCCCCTCACTTCACCCCAACAGGGTCCGAGCATGTACAGTACTGTACTTTAAAATAAATTAAATATGCAATTTTACTATTACTGCGCGCACACGCACAGACTGTGTACTGACGTAGGTTGAACCGCGAAGGTATTAGACTTCAAAGACAACAGCTCGCAAACGCCCCCATGTGTTTTTACACAGCATTGCAGAATTGCAGACAGCGGGAATAAAATGCTTAAATCACGGGCGCGAAAATAACGCAATACACTCCGGGCGAAAACGACATAAAACCGCACATAACCGGGTTAGAATAAAGTTGGTCGCCACTGTAAACACTAGTGACCCAGTGCCATTGTAAACCATGCATACCCATGCCATCACACTGCCTCCACCGTGTTTTAAAGATGATGTGGTATGCTTCGGATCATGAGCCGTTCCAAGCCTTCTCCATACTTTTTTTCCCCCATCATTCTGGTACAGGTTGATCTTAGTTTCATCTGTCCAAAGAATGCTCTTACAGAACTGGGCTGGCTTTTTTAGATATTGTTTGGCAAAGTCTAATCTGGCCTTTCTATTCTTGAGGTTTATGAATGGTTTGCACCTTGTGTTGAACCTTCTGTATTTGCTCTCGTGAAGTCTTCTCTTTATGGTAGACTTGGATAATTATATGCCTACCTCCTGGAGAGTGTTCTTCACTTGGCTTTATGTTGTGAAGGGGTTTTTCTTTACCATGGAAAGCCAGGCCTTTTTGTGTTGCAGAGCTCACCAGTGCATTCTTTTTGTCTCAGAATGTACCAAACTGTGTATTTGGCTACTCCTAATGTTCCTGCTATCTCTCTGATGGATTTTCTTTTTTTTGCAGCCTAAGGATGCCCTGTTTCACTTGCATTGAGAGCTCCTTTGACTGTATGTTGTGGGTTCACAGCAACAGCTTTCAAATGCAAATGCCACACCTGGAATCAACTCCAGACCTTTTACCTGCTTAATTGATGATGAAATAACGAAGGAATAGTCCACACATGTCAATGAAACAGCGCTTGAGTCAATTGTCCAATTACTTTTGGTGCCTTGAAAAAGAGGGGGCTACATATTAAAGAGATGTAACTCCTAAACCCTTCCTCCAATTTGAATTTGAATACCCTCAAATTAAAGCTGATAGACTGCACTTTAAGCCCATATTCATTATTTAACTGTAACTTGAATTTATTTTGGTACACAGCCGAAATAACAAAACTTGTATCAGTGTCCAATTATTTCCGGATCTATCTGTATATATATATATATATATATATATATATATACAAGTGGTCTCTCCTAAGGATCTCTATTTTGATCATCAGAGCAATACCATATAATATTTGGCCCTAAATACCTAGACCATCAATTAAATTATGATCTTATCCTGATTATATCTCAGTGTTCAATATTATGGTCTAACAGAGGCTTTTCATACAGTACACCAGGATTAGCTGTAGTAAACATGCGCTACTATCAGGTTTTAATCAGTCTGTGTTTTTCCTAATTATCAATAAAACTTTATTATTTTTGAGTCCTACCTTAAGTGAGTTAATCAATAGGGATTATTGCCCCTTTTTTCTATTAATAGTGCAACTGGCATTAGTAATTTAACCTTCTATAGGTGTTCATAAAACCCCATGCAAAATACTATGTTCTTGCTTACAATCGGTGCATACGGTATTGATGTTTGCTGTACTGCAGGTTGCATCTTATTTTTAACGATTATGAACACCACATCTTGCAACATCATCAAAATGGTGCATGCTCTGTTTAGACATAAGGTGAAAACCTCTTCCTAGTAAACGTGTAGATTTTTATTTTTTTTAGAATGGGTTAATTGTAAATTTTTTACTATGACTGTTGATGATCCAATTAATAATGTATGTCATCACAAATTATATCAACACAAAATTGCATCAAACATTTATTTTTTAAACTTTAGTTTTTTCTGTAAACAATGACCAATGATGAGGTGCTGAATCAGGATAAGATATCCCAATGTTTCTTAAATACTCTCTGAATCTGAGGTGCTGCCTGATTATATGTTTCTAATACATTTTATTCCATAGTGTTGACTTAAAGTAGATCCAACCTTTTTCTTACTATTGAGTAGTATGGGGCCTGTTCATTAAACCTCGATAAAATCAGTGCATTGGCGAGCGACTTTGCATTGTTTTACCGCACACTAAAATGTGTGTCAAAATTGTATTCACTAAGAAAAACCACCATTTTTTTAAAGTGAGTTAAAAA
This sequence comes from Ascaphus truei, assembly GCF_040206685.1. Classification (NCBI taxonomy): domain Eukaryota; kingdom Metazoa; phylum Chordata; class Amphibia; order Anura; family Ascaphidae; genus Ascaphus; species Ascaphus truei. The sequence goes on from NC_134485.1 coordinate 55,448,251, forward strand.
AAATGCAAGATCGCACTGCTTTTTTTCCCCCTCTAAGTCTTATCGCACTGAAACTGTTTGTTTAAACTGCAGCCTACAAGAGCTGCACGTAGACGCTGCGTCTCCATGCACGGTAATTTGATCGTGATCGTGCAATTTAAATATTCATTTTAATAATAGTGGTAGTCTTCTGACATGAACCGCATAGATTTGGGCATCAGAGATCCCCTACTTCACGATTTACAGGCCCCAGGGGTCCCCACCGGCCTCTGGTATCAATCCTGTGCAATAAAACAAAATTAATTTGCTTTTATGCATCTTGCAATATCTTTAGTGCCAAAATATTGCACGTTTTTATAGTATGGTGTGCTTATCACTGCTTAATGAATAGCAGTTTCTGGCAAAAAAATGCGATTTCGTGCATTTTTTGGCTTATTATACGGCTTGTTTTAGCCAAAGTGTTATAGTACTATAAAAAGCCGTTTTAGTGAGATATTGCCCTGTTATCAGAGCTTTGTGACTAGCAACACAGGCAATATCACACTATAAGGGCCTTTAAAGTGCTATAAGCACTTATTGAGGTCTAGTGAATAAGCCCCTATCTCTCTATTTCGTTACTGATTCCTGTGCACCTTTTCAACTTTTATCTAATAATCTTGGTTGTTTTAAGTGCAATGCCTCAAGATGTGTCATATTGTTTTATAGATGCCCAGAAATATAAAAAGACATTCTTAAGAAATACAGATCTATCTTTTAATTTTTAAAGTTTTATTAATTGTCACATTACCTACGTAATTTATGTTCTGGAATGCCTATTTCAAAAACAATATGTGGGCTGCACAAAATGTCTTTTAAAAATTAGGTTTTTAGAACACAGGTGGAACATTCTTTGAGGTTATCTTAAGCATGGTGTTTCTCAGCATTTTTTACATTTTAATAACAAGGAGACCGCTGGTCTTACAATTAAATGCATAGAAGCTGTGGTTCTTAATAGTCAAGGTGGATACAGGCATACCCCGCTTTAAGTACACTCACTTTAAGTACACTCGCGAGTAAGTACATATCGCCCAATAGGCAAACGGCAGCTCGCGCATGCGCCTGTCATCACGTCCTGAACAGCAATACCGGCTCCCTACCTGTACCGAAGCTGTGCGCAAGCAGGGAGACTGTAGAGCCTGTTACAAATGCGTTATTTACATCAGTTATGCACGTATATGACGATTGCAGTACAGTACATGCATCAATAAGTGGAAAAAAGGTAGTGCTTCACTTTAAGTACATTTTCACTTTACATACATGCTCCGGTCCCATTGCGTATGTTAATGTGGGGTATGCCTGTACATATTTTTGAAATTGAGGAAAAGAGAAGTCTTTTGACTACTGTACATTCTCTTCACACACTAGAACCGCATGGTCTCAATTTTGATATTGATTTAGCAGCATATACTTAACACAAATTATTAAGAGATAACCATTTTACATTTACTATGTCTTTTAGATTATATGTATATGCTAATATATATCTAAGATTGACTTAATACTTAATTCCATTATTATTATTTTTATCATCACAATTTGACATAGTCAGCAGGTGTTATATTCTTTAGCAAGCTGTCTTTACCCATAATTAAACATTTACCATGTTTTCATTTTATTTTTTTAACTGACAGTTGAATTTGTGAATATTACAGCTCAACCTCCTTATAACGCTGTGCTTGGGGTCCAAAGAATCACATCGCATTATACGTGGATTGTGTTAGAAATGATGTACAATTGTATGCATTGTACAATAAAGTATTTAAGATACCAATAATCGTGTTGTAAAGTATTTAGAAATATGAAAATTGGTAGCCACGCTTGCATCGCGTTATAAGCGGATTCACGTTGTAACAGATCGCTTTATAACGGGGTTGAGCTGTATTTATTTTAAACTACTATAGAACATGTTATCACAAATACCTTTCCTTTGTGTTTTTAACTAAAAGGTCATATAGCGCTTTAAAGTTTTATATTCTCTTTTGCTGTTCTTAAAATGTACAGTAAATATGTAAAGCTGAACACAGTCTTTTTAATTAATTTTATAGTATGTCCAATCATAGTAACAGCAATTTTGCTTATAGGGAAGATTTACATTTTTATCCATGGCAATGAGAGGCTTCTTATACTGGTATAGATTCCCCTATCTTTTACCACTCATAGGAATCGAGAACCGCGATGGGTGCCATTTTTGATCTGGGTGAGAGTGGTGGCATCACACGCCAAACATCGCGAGGCCAGCCAGCAACCTTCAGTAATTCCCGGAAACAAAAGTATTGGAGTGAACACTGAGGCAAATGGCAGCTGGACGCCAGGCATGGACCCTCTGCCCAGCTATGAATCTTTTTACTTAAGGCTTTATTTAAAGGCAACAGATTGTCAGTGCAAACTCTATATTTTTTAATCTTGTTTGTATAAATTACATTTTGTTGTGCTATGTTCCTGGGCATTTTTTGCGCTTGTTTTATATATATATATATATATATATATATATATATATATATATATATATATATATATATATATATATATAAATATATATATATATATATATATATATATATATATATATATATATATATATATATATATACTGTATATACTGTATATATATATATATATATATATACATATATATATATATATATATATATATATATATATATATACATATATATATATATATATATATATATATATATATATATATATATATATATATATATATATATATATATAGGGAACCATGTTAAAAATGGTTATTGAGGCAAAAAGTGACACTGTGTGCTCATTTGCATGTCATTTCCCAGAATCCCTTGCTGCAGTGGAAGTGCTGTATGCTGGGTGATAATGGGGAAAGGCGGGGTTGCAGACCTGCCTAAGACATGCAGATGAGCATACAGCTATATTTGCATATTTGCTTTCCTGTGGAGGGTTTTTGTCACTTTTTTTACTCACCATAACTTAACTCAGTATTATGGGTTGGCCTATCCCATAAGCCGCTCTTGCATTCCCAGTAAAATCAACCCCACACTGATGAGACCCATCAAGGTCGAAACAGCTGTCTGTGGGTGGTTTTCTGGGTATGCACCTTAACCCTGGCTGTGCTCAAAGCTGTGACCATGCAGCAAGCTTAAGCCTATAGGGAACCATGTTAAAAATGGTTATTGAGGCAAAAAGTGACACTGTGTGCTCATTTGCATGTCATTTCCCAGAATCCCTTGCTGCAGTGGAAGTGCTGTATGCTGGGTGATAATGGGGAAAGGCGGGGTTGCAGACCTGCCTAAGACATGCAGATGAGCATACAGCTATATTTGCATATTTGCTTTCCTGTGGAGGGTTTTTGTCACTTTTTTTACTCACCATAACTTAACTCAGTATTATGGGTTGGCCTATCCCATAAGCCTCTCTTGCATTCCCAGTAAAATCAACCCCACACTGATGAGACCCATCAAGGTCGAAACAGCTGTCTGTGGGTGGTTTTCTGGGTATGCACCTTAACCCTGGCTGTGCTCAAAGCTGTGACCATGCAGCAAGCTTAAGCCTATAGGGAACCATGTTAAAAATGGTTATTGAGGCAAAAAGTGACACTGTGTGCTCATTTGCATGTCATTTCCCAGAATCCCTTGCTGCAGTGGAAGTGCTGTATGCTGGGTGATAATGGGGAAAGGCGGGGTTGCAGACCTGCCTAAGACATGCAGATGAGCATACAGCTATATTTGCATATATATATATATATATATATATATATATATATATATGCAAATACAACTGTATGCTCATCTGCATGTCTTAGGCAGGTCTGCAACCCCGCCTTTCCCCATTATCACCCAGCATACAGCACTTCCACTGCAGCAAGGGATTCTGGAAAATTACATGCAAATGAGCACACAGTGTGACTTTTTGCCTCAAAAACCATTTTTAACATGGTTCCCTATAGGCTTAAGCTTGCTGCATGGTCACAGCTTTGAGCACAGCCAGGGTTAAGGTGCATGTTAAAAATGGTTTTTGAGGCAAAAAGTGACACTGTGTGCTCATTTGCATGTCATTTCCCAGAATCCCTTGCTGCAGTGGAAGTGCTGTATGCAGGGTGATAATGGGGAAAGGCGGGGTTGCAGACCTGCCTAAGACATGCAGATGAGCATACAGTTGTATTTGCATATTTGCTTTCCTGTGGAGGGTTTTTGTTACTTTTTTTACTCACCATGTGTGAGCCCTGAGATTTGTGAGCCTACCCTGCCAATTACATCTGTAACAAACACACACACACACACACACACCCCAGGAGACGCTGACCACGACACCAAAAGTAAGAACAACACTCCCACCCCCTCTCATCCCTCAGGACTTGCCCCCCCTGCCCCCCACTATCACCCCTCAGACCCAGCTTCGTTTTTGCCCCTCCCCCCAGCTCCATTTTTGCCCTCCCTCAGCTCCGTTTTTGCCCCTCCCTCCAGCTCTGTTTTTGACCCTCCCTCCAGCTCCATTTTTGACCCCCCAGCTTCGTTTTTGCCCCTCCCCAAACACACACAGTGACAGAGACACAGTGACACAGACACAGTGACACACACACTGATACACACACTGACACACCCCCTTCCGCCCCTGCCTTAACCCCCCTTCCCCCCGCCCCTGATTCCCCCCCATTCCTCCCCCCACCTGCGCCTTCCCCCACCTTCCCTCCCCCAACCCCTGCCTTCCCCCTGCCCCTGCCTTCCTCCCCACCCCTGCCTTCCCCCCCGTACCTGCCCTCCCCCCGTACCTGCCTTTCCCCCCGCCCCTGCCTTCCCCCCCGTACCTGCCTTTCCCCCCTGCACCTGCCTTCCCGCCCCTGCCTTTCAACCACCCTAACCAAACCACCTCCCCCCTCTGCCTTTCACCCGCCCGCCACCTGCACTCCCCCCTCTGCCTTTCATCCGCCCGCCGCCCGCTCTCCCCCCTCTGCCTTTCACCCGCCCACCGTCCGCACTCCCCCCGCTGCCTTTCACCCGTCTGCCGCCCGCACTCCCCCCTCTGTCTTTCACTCGTCCGCCGCCCGCACTCCCCCCTCTGCCTTTCACCCGCCCACCACACGCACGCCTGCCCCTGCTTTTCAGGCGCCTGCCCTTTTCACCCACCACCCGCCCGCCCCTGCTTTTCACCCAACCGCCACCACCCGCCTCTGTCTTTCACCCACTCGCTGCCCATACTCCCGCCGCCCTCCTGCCTTTCACCTACCCGACGCCCGCACTCCCGCCGCCTCCCCCTTTCACCCACCCGCTGCCTCACACCCCTGCGCCCCACAGCCACTGCCCGCACTCAACAGACACCTGCTGCCAAACACCCACCCGCTACACTCGACACACACCCGCCGCCTATAACCCACCCGACACACTTGACATACATATGCTGCCTCCCGCCCCAGCGCACCGACATCACTGACCAGCTGACACATCCACTCACCACCCACCCGGCGCCTCCCGCCTCACACCCACCCGCCGCACTCACACCCCTCCGCACCGACATCGCTGACCAGCCGCCGCACGCACTCACCAGGCACCCGCCGCCTCACACCCGCTCACACCCTAGCGGGAGCCCCACCCAAAACCAGCTCTCACTACCCACCCGCCACCCGTACTGAACACCCACCCACCGCCTCACACCCTAGCAGGACAAACACCTCACATTTTTACATCACTTATGTCCCCAAAATATACATTGTACTGTGGTGTTTTTATAATAAACCATTTATAAACAACATTGTATTACATTTTCTTCCATGTTTCTTTTCAACATTATTGTACAACCTTTCCACCAAATAGTCATCCTTTTATTCCCCTATTTATAACTAATACTACCTATTACGGATTTACATCCCGGGCATCGCCGGGTATATCAGCTAGTATATATATATATAAACAAAAAGAACGATTCCTGCGCTCCTACCAATTAGGCTCAAATAAAATAATAATCTCATGAAAAAGGGTATTTTGTTAAATTCTTTGGCCATATATGAAAAACAGAAACCGAAAGATTAAAATCGGCCCAACAGAAAATGTAAAACAAATATATAACCCGCACTTCTCCATGTAAGGAGCATGTAGCTGGCGAAGGGATTGGCCATACAAATGTGAAAAACAGAAAGTGAATCCCTGCGCTTCTCCTCGAGGTCACCACTATTAGAGTGTAATTAATATATTTAGCCAATCACCTGCAGCTGCTTATTGGGCAGCTTGTGGGAGGCCAGACCCTCCTTCTTCTAGGTATATAATCTCCCAGCAAGGTCTCTGTATTTCACTATTCACTTTACTTGCAGACATGTGAGTATCTTCACTGGTATATACCAGTTTTTAACTGCACTACTGTACCGGCCACCTTTAATCTAACACTTACCTGCAATTGTTCGGGGCTTTTTTTTTCAGCCGCCGAACTTGGCCGCGCGCCAGCCACATCTCGCGGCCGTGCGCCGGCCGTTTCTCCATTCAGCGCTAATGGCGCTGAACAATGGAAGCGCGTGCGGCGCCAAAAAGAAAAAAAAAAGCCCGCGTCTGCACGCGGTTTAAAAATACCCGCGGCGGCCGCTTTAGACTAAAGGCGGCCGCCACTGTATGTTATTTAAGCATATGCTTGGATATATTAACCCCTCCTGGGTTTATTTCCCAAAACATTAGTATGCATTTAGCGTAGGGACCTGCTATAGAGACTTACCTTTACGTGGTTAGCAGGTTTGGCATTATTTAATCAAAGGATGTAAAACAAAAGTCTCCTTTATCTTATAGATTTTTACACTATAAATATATATATATATATATATATATATATATATATATATATATATATATATATGAGAAAAAGAAGTGAACATCTAGGTTTCCATTGGATGTGGTTCATCCATTTTGAGAGCAGCTGGAGACCCTTATATCAGCATCAATTATCAAGTATTACATGGACTGATTCAAAAGGACTGGTTCTATAACTTTCTTTTGCATGTTTTTTGTTTTTCATTTTTGCACTATTATATTGATTGTGGAATTTATTGAGTATATGCTCATATATATTACATATTTACTGTACCTATACTGTATATATTTTTTCTATGTTACACTTGCACCTACACAGGATATAGTCTTACCATTAGAAGTATCTTATTCACTATTAGGGTTAGATTATTGTATCGCTTTGGCGCTACTTTAAACAGGAGAAGGATACCATTGCTGATATCGGACGGCAGTACTGGCTTATGAGAGCTTATCTCATACCTGCTTTTAAACCGTGTACCTTTGTGAGTGGGCATTTGACTGTTTTTATTGTTCTATAAACTAAATTGTTATACTTTAATGCACTAGGTGTGCTCCTGTTTCCTTTCTTTTCTTTTTTCATAGGTATCAACAGGGAGTAGTGACCCCTTTGAAATGGGCTGCCTTTTACCTGGATGCTTTATTTTGGAACAGGACTCTGTGTTTTTTAAGGTTTTTTAAGTTCTAATTCATTTGCATTTTAATTCATTCACTTCTATAATATTATTACATTTTTTATTTAGTTTATATGTTATTTTATTAATTAATAAAGTATTAGGTTATTGTCATTGAACATTGTATATTTTTTAATATATAAACGTAAAATCCTTGGTTAATACTAGTTTTAGTATATTTTACCCACTTTTGCCACCCCATTGGATGCATTCATAGTTAGGTTAACTTAATCACAGTTTTGTCAAGGTATATTAGAGGCGCTACTTCGTTTCTTTTTTGTTTTGTTTTGATATATATATACCCCATTTATTGCTATTCCAAAGGGAGAAGCGCAGGGATTCACTTTCTGTTTTTCACATTTGTATGGCCAATCCCTTCGCCAGCTGCATGCTCCTTACATGGAGAAGCGCGGCGATTATATATTTGTTATATACTGTATATATATATATATATTTGAAAAAAAAACTTGATAAAAGGTACTCAAATTATGTATCCAGCCACTATTAGGCTGTGCACACATCAAATAGCAAAATAAAAGATAAATATAAATATAAATATAGTACTCCAACAGACACTGATGAAATAGACACAGCACTGCAAAGCATTGTTTTACAGGATAGACAGGATTACATCCAAGAAGTACTCAGACTCCTGCAGGACACTGTATCTAATTGAGTCCTGGAGGGTCATCCGACTAATGATTCTCAGGTATTTTACCATGGGCACCTTCTGGGAGTGCAGAAGTTGGGCATTATTAACAAGTTTCAGACCGCTGGGGCACGCTCCTCCCCAGCTGTCCTCCTGTGCCACTCTTTGTATGATATTATTATTATTATTATTTTGTTTCAATTTTTCAATTTTTATATATGTGTGGTTGCTATCATTATACCCCTTAGTCAACTTTTCTCTTTTTGGATACATTTTAAGATAATTGTATTCCAAATAGGCCAAAGGGCGTGACAGTGAAGATCAAACGGAGCTGCAGCAAACAGAACTTTGCTCAGCGACTCCCACCAGGAACTGCAGCCTTATAAAGCAGACTGCGAGTACCGAAAAAGGCCACAGTGAGCAAAAAGGGCAGGAGAGACAGAAGACCTTGACCGTAGTGAAATCCCGGCACGGATCTTACATCTTAGGCAGTGTCACCCTCTGTATCATATTGATAACGTTTCTTAGTCCAGCACTATTGTCGTAGAAGTTTATTCGAATTGCAGGGGGAGAAGTAGGGCTAACCACCTCCTGATAACCTCCTGACTGTGCTCAAGGTACAGGAAAGGAAGGAGACGCTGCGTGTCTCCCCCCGCTTAAGAATCTAGGGAGACTAGCCCAGCGGACATGCAAAGGTGAAGGGGAAAAAATCGATTGGACTTCGTGGAGCCTGAACTTTGAGCAGGACCAATATAAGAGAGGAAGAAGTCCTTCACCACATGCTGGGAAGCTATCCAAAAACGCTGATTTACAAAGTGCTATCTGTGAGTGCAATATTACTCTAACCCAGTCAAGTGTAATACATTTATTGTGCCATGATATTCTCTCTTTTGTTTACGTTAAGTCATTTATCCCGAATAAGCTGAAACCTAGCCTCATTTATAAAACTCCATTTGGAAATGAATTTATAGATGGAAAACCAAACCAATCTGTAAGTGTACAAGTATAACTTAAAGGGTCCATTAGGATAAGATTTTTACTAATACATTGTTGTCCCATTCTGTATTTATGTTTGACATCTGTACTTGAGTCGAACGCCGGAGGACATCTTTCTTTCTTGTTCACAGTTAGGGAACTACAGCATGTCATATCATTTTATAAGAAACACCCCATTTTAAAATCTTCATTCAGGCCTCTAGGAGATGTCTTTTAATTGAAAACCAGTCTTAATTCAAGTTGTAACAATAACCTGTCCCGATCACCTCTTTTCTGGGTACGTGGCACATGTGCGATGGGCCTGCACCTCATCATAGCCAAAGTAAGTCCCCTCCCTTTGAAGTGATGGGCCACCAGTTGTGCTTTAAATTCATCAGTGTCAATTGTACTGTACCACACAGTGTCTTCCATATTGCAGAACGGTGAAGGTTAATCCTTTCCTTGAACTTTCACGAAGGGTTTCCAATATAGTATAGCCCATGGGGGCATTTTATAAAATAAACAACATAACTTGTCTCACAATTCATGAAATGTTCGAATTTAATCCTGGTCCCATCATGTGGATGTAAGTAGGTTTTCCATTAACCAGGTATTGGCAGTCCATGCATCCGTGGTATTTATGCATCAATGGCATTTATATACTCCAAATTAATGACTCAACTACTTTGTATCTATGGAGTATTTATCTGTAGGGTCTGTTTGAAACAATAGGCCTGTGAGATTTTTACCCCTTGTATAACAAAAAAAGAGGACAGTCTGTAAAGAGGTGTCCAATTCATACATCATTGATCAAAATATGCCAGTGTTTAAGGATGCTAAGCTTTTTTTAATTTGAAGCTGTGCTGAAACTGCTAATAAAACAAAAGTTATTCTCATTTCCAACAAGTGCGGAATCTGGAAGTAACAAATCATTCCTACTTTTCAAGCAAGCTTTATTAATGGCATAGTAAACTTCTTCTGCATCATATCTATGTTCAGTGATCCTATTCCCCGTCTTCATGAGTGCTGCTGTTAATTCCTGTGTGTTACGGGTGACTTTAACCACCCTTAATATTGGCAAATAGGGAGAACCCCTTTTGAGTGGCCCCACATAATGGTTAGAGGTCAGTAATAATGTGTTTCTATCAGTGATCTTATGAAAGATTCTAGTTCCCAATCTATTCTCTGCCTTAAAGTCCATCATATCTATAAAAAAAAACCTATTTCAACTTTACTGAAGGCGTTTAACCTGACTATAAATACTAACACACCCTGTTCAGGACCCTGCCAAATGAGGAAGATATCATCTATAAATCTTTTGTAAAATGAGATGTACTTGGCATATGTCTCATCTGGCAGTATGTAACTGCTCATAGAAGTCCATAAATAAATTTGCATACAGTGGGACTATATTAGACTCCATTACTGTGCCTCGCAGTTGGAAATAGAATGTTTTTTACAACTTACTGTATGTAACCCCCTCAATGAGGTTACCAGTTATCTGTAAGGGGTTATTAGCAGAATATCATTTGCTAGGCCTTCTGTATTGCCATGGCGATACTGATGTCACCGAGGAGTATATAGGATAGGAGGAAGGTTCTGGAAGATGGGTATCCCAGGACAAGAAATAAAATAGATAAAGTGCAAGACCTCATACAGTAGTAGTTTGATAAAATATATTGGAATAGTAAGATGGTATGATATGCATGTAGAACATTTTTAAAAGATTAAAACATTGAGGTATAGTAACCAGGACTCGAGGTGGCACACGAAACTCCACACATCTGCTGATCCCACTGATACGGATTTATTTGCAGTGCTACAGTACATTTATGCAGTTACTGTTAGCTCATTGAGAAGTATTTCTGATTTATTCAGTGAGACCACGGTTTGTGCAGAGACACATTAGATGGTGCCCTTATAGTAAGTATCCCAATTAGACGGCCAACGGAAACAGGCAGGTACCAAAGAGAAGGAGATAGACATGTCACAGTGGGCCATATGCAGAGGGCTCCCGTGTGTCAGCAGATCTGCTCTACAGGCATATCCACCTATGTATTATCCTCAACCAGTAGGGAAGTGGCAGTTCCAAATCAGTAATGGAGTATAGACGTTACCTGCACAGAACCGTCCAGGATCCCCTTAAGGACCCATATTAGATGCAGAATAATGGACACCGAAGGGGGGCCTGGAGGGGCCGTCAGTGATTTATGTGCTTTGGGAAAGGAAAGGAGAACAGGATGAGCACAATCGAATGTGTTTGGATTAAGATGGATTTTGTTTCTTCCAAAATCCAGCCATTTTGTCAATCCAAAATGGAGTCTATTTTCTGTTTTGTATTGTCAAGTTGGACCAACGTCCAATTTGTTATAACAGTCCCAGTCATTGAACTGTGCCAAAATGTCTGACCTATATTGCTCATAGTTCATAGCTATTATCCCCCTGCCTTTGTCGGCCGCCTTCACAATAATCTTAAAATGTTTACATTTTTCATTGCCTGATATTCACTTTTTATCATGTTTTTAAAACTGACCTTTTGTCTGCTATTAAGTTTTTTTAGTTTCCTGGTCTATCAGGTTCATAAAAGTCATAATCGAAAAATTATTACATATTAGATCAAATGTGCTCTTTTTTCTCAATGCGTGAACTGCAGATTCACCGGTCCAAGTGCAGGTATTAAAAGTTCTGGTACCAAACGCTATGGATCTATCCTTAACAAAAAAGTATTTCAGTTTTAATTGCCTTTGTAATTTGAATTTAGTTATTTTCCCCTCAAAGGGATCAGGTTTTTTGGGACATACGACAAATCCTTTGAAAAAAATGCCATTTCTGAACGTGACAAAGGGTATGATAAATGATAAATTACCGTCTTGTTCGTCTGAATCTTGTTCCCCTTCTGTAGTTTGAAGTGAGAATGTTTATGTCCACCCCTTCTCTACTTCACCCTGAACGTGATGGTTTAATAGTGGCTGTTGAGTTTCACCCCCTAAAAAAGAGGGTTCTCCTACAGTACGTGTGGTGTTTCCAGTGCATCTGAAAAATCTGCATCGCTCGTGTTAATGGCCCTCAAGTTATATCCTGGGCGTCTTGGTTTATAAAACAGTCTGTTCTGTTGTCTGTCTGATGGTGTGTCATTTATTCCCCACAACCACTTGCAGACTTTATTTTCTCTGTAATCAGTGTCTACTACTACAGTAGTTTAAGTTTCTCTTTTTTTGTATGTGGTAATATTCTCTTTATACCTATCCACAGCCACCTGTAATCTATCAATCAAGTCTGTGCTATTATTAGTAACCAAAATGTTCTTTTGGGCTGTCACAATACACTCCACTTCAAATGTAATGTTGTTAAATTCTTGCCCAGATTTATCAATAACCAGCAAGATAAGGTCCAGTGAACACTTGTTAAAAAAGCCACATCATTTTTTTTTTTACAAAAATCTGAGTTATTCCGCCCAATGGTGGGTTTATTCTTTATTTTAAATCCCATTAAAGTATCATTCTTTCCTTATGAAAGTGTGATAATGTAATAGCATGTAAATAGACATCTATTTCCTTTTTTTTTAATTTCTTAAAAGATCAAAATATATTTCTAGTGGTCTGCCTGGAGCAAAAATAGATTTCGCAGTTTCTACAAGCTGTATCTAGCCTACATCAAGTGCAGAAAAAATAATCGGTTCTGCTTAAGTAGAAAAAATTTAAAACCGGAGACAGAACATAAAACACAGACAAAGCTCAGTGCACATCCAGTGAAACTCATACACGGTACAGTGCCTAAATATATAAGTATAAATATCTATTTAATAAAATGGTCTTTTAGTTTAAAATTTTGGCCAAATTGTTGTAAGCCCCTGAGCCACTGCACGGCAGACCACATCTCAAGGGTCCCTAACACTAATATAAATTCTTAATAACCTGTGCAATACCAGGAAGAATGATTTATAATAAATTTGTCAATATTAGTTGCAAAGTTCTAAGTCTGATTGGAGCTTTTATTAACCTGTACATTACCAGGAAAAGCACTCTGTATTAGATTTGTCGCAATCATACTGCAAGCAAGCAAGTTCCCCTGAGAGTGGGAGATGCTATGGAGTGAGCTTTTAACCATTTAAATGTGGGAGGGGGTAAGCTTCAATTAGGTAGGAGGTTGCCACCCTCCAATAAGCTAAGATTAGCTGAACAAGAATTGTAAAACATACTGGACACCTAACAAGCTCCTATTAAACCCCCAAAATAACCACAACATGTTAAACTAAAAGACCATTTTATTTAATAGATATTTATAAATATATATTTAGGCACTGTACCGTGTATGAGTTTCACTGGATGTGCACTGCGCTCTGTCTGTGTTTTATGTTCTGTCTCTGGTTTTAAATATATATTGCCATGCTCAGAAGCACTCCTCTGTGACACTCATATGCTTATATATATGTTGTGGTTATTTGGGGTTTTAATAGGAGCTTGTTAGGTGTCCAGTAAGTAGAAAAAATGCCTGCCCTCTCTGCAGAACCATCATGACCTATGTAAGAAAGATAAGTACTTGCTACTTTCAAAGTATACCTGTACACTCACTGACATTACACAAGACACAATCTTAGTGACGCTGGATGTTTCCAGCTTTTTCTGTACACCAATATTCTACATAACACAGGCATTGAGGCATCTAGAGCACACATTTTGTCTGACGGCACCTACTGTATTCTGGACCCCTGTAAGTTGTCTGAAGCTTCTGAATTATCTTCACATTGAGGGTCCAAGTTTTACATCCATATGTGAGCATAGGCCGAATATACGGGCCAAAAACTTCCTCTTGAGGCATAGTGGAAGGCTCCCTTGAAAATAGTCTTGTTTCTTCCGTTCTCGTATTGATTTAATTGAAAAGACTCCCATCCATTGTTATTTGCTGGCCAAGGTAGACATACACTTTGACTTCTTGTAGTTCTATTCCATTTATTTAAATCTTGGCACACTTGACATATTTGTTGAACATCACTTTGGTCTTGCTAAGATTCATATAGAAACCCAAATTTTTATCTGCTTTTGTGAGTTCTCCAACTTGTTCCTTGAGGTCTTCTGGATTTCTGGAAAAAATAATCTGCAAATCATAGATGACTCAAATATTCTCAGTTGATATTGATTCATTTTTCTTCCCAATATACTGTCTTGAACAATTTTTTAAGTGTTGCTATGAAAAATCATGGTGCTAGGGAGTCTACCTGTCACACTCTTTATCTGTTCATTACCTTGATTCTATCTTCATATAATCTAGTGACTGATGTGGCATTCTCATAAATGTTTTTATAATATCAATGTAGGCTTCTTCTTCTTCAACACTAGGTCTTCTTAATGCATTTAGGACCTCTGAGGTGTAGACTGAATGGAATGAATTTTCAAAATCTATTAATCCAAAGGGGAGTGAGATCATATTAATTACTTCTGTAAATCATTTCTTGTACAGATAGAGCCCTGTGTAATGGCACTCTTGCCACATGGGTCCCACACTGCACCCCTCCCATGCCACATGCATTCAAATTTCACGTGCGAATCGCCAGTAAATTTAAAAGCCATAGCGGAGGATTTCACGCTATGGAGAGGCACAAATATCCTGCAGAAAGGGAACGGACTGCCAACAGAGCATCCTTGGAGACTGAAAGAAGCCAAAGACTGCATCTATATGACTTGGATGTTGTCTATTGTGTTGTATCCACTGCAAAATCATTTTTGTTTCCACAGGAGACAGGGTAGGGTGTACCTTTCTCGGTAAAGAGAGAGGAGAGTGGAAATCTCATAAAGGCAGATGACAGGTGTGAGCAATCCAACTCAAAGAGATGCTGACTTTGTGCAGCCATGTTTGTAGAGGCAGTGAAATCAGGGGACATCCAATTTGGGATCCTTACAGGTTCTATTTCTTGCTCCGACCATCCTTTTGGTAGCACTTCAGTGCTGTGAAAGCAGAGGGGCTCCCTTTCTGTTGGACCCCACCTCATATTCCCCAGGGATCCTCACAGAGGTAGGGTATCCAAAGATACAAGTTACTACTCTTTAGACTCTTTACTAATGAGGTCTTGATCTCTGCGCTCAGCCCTGCCCATCCCATATGTATGCTTCAGTGCTGGGGTGGCTGGGGTGAATCCTCTTGGTGTACCCACTCATTATTCCCTGGGGATGCTCAACATGGGAATGAGTCGAGGGGCTCTAAGTTAATGGTTCTCTAGACAGGTCCCAGGGCTAATTTTTGGATAACCCCTAGGGGACATAGGCCTCCCATCTGTGAGCCTGTAATTCTCTGCTTCCCTCATTCTAGGGAGCCTAACTCCAAAGGGCAGTTCCCTATCTATAAAAAAAAGAAAGGGAGGCAAACCATGTGCTACTTATTTACTGTACATTGCTATATACAGGTGAGACCCCTCTGCTGAGTTACCGTAGACAAGGCCAAGATGCCTTGACAAAGGTCTGAGTTTGTGACTGAAACGTCAATTCGTTGAGAATTAAAATCACCTTTTTGAAGACCACTAGAGTACTAGTTCTTTCTTCTATTGAGGAATTGTTTGCAAATTAACTGTTTGTTACACTTACAGTACCTTATCCAGTCCTCAGACTCAATAAATCTACTCCACTATATCTATAGAAATTCCAGATTTCCCAGAGTCCGTTGATAACCCTCTGGCTTTTTCTCACCATGTGGAGTCTGTCTAAGGGCCTCATGCAGTAAGCGCCGAAAAGGCTTTTATTGCCATTTTCTCGCCAAAATTGCCTTCCCGATTCAGTAAGCGCCGATTGGCAATTTTTGTTTCCGATAAAAACTTATCGGCAGCCGGGTGCCGATAAGTCACTTATCGGCACTTTTTGAAATCGGCTAAATTCAAGTAGCCCCGATCAGCTTTTTGCTGCTGATCGGCACTCTAGAATTGAGATTTGAACGCCAATCCAGCCCGCCAACTAAAGTTGGCGGGCTGGTGGTGTATAAGCATCGGCAAGGTCGACACTTAGAAAAAATCAGGCCTTTTTCCTGGCTGGGATTGATGCCGGGGTCTCCGGAGCTGATACCCGAACAGGAGCCCCCCGGCATGCATCCGAGGCAGAAAAATACATTAAAAGGCCACTTCATTACCTTAGCGGCAAACCGCTAAGGCAATGAAGGGGTTTAACCCGCCGTGTCAGGTTTATTGTGGTAGCGGGGGTGGGTGAAGTGTTATTTGGCCCTTGTTGCTTGTTTAGGGCTTGCGGGGGGGTTGCGGGTGCACTGAACCCCTTCACGACCATAGAGGTTAATACCGCTACGGTCATGAAAGGCTTCAGCCCTCCCGCTACCCACCCGCAAGCCCTAAACAAACCACTGTTGGGGCCAAATAACCCCTTCACCCACCCCCGCTACCCACAATTAAAAAAATACACACATAACAGCCCCACACTTAATAAATAAATAAATAAAAATAAATAAATATATATATATATATTGTGACAAACGGCTTACTCCGGGGCTCCGCCGTCTGTCCGGGACTGTTAGAACACGGTCTGTTAAGGTAGGTTAAATAATTACGAGGCGTCACGTGCTGTTCCTTTAAACAGGCTATGCCTGGTTTATTCAGTCCCAGGCACTGAGATTGCCACAGTGCATACAACAGAAACACAAGCAAACAAAAACATTCTCACCTGAGCAATAACTTAACTTAGGTTTTCCCTGACTCAGGGTTGAAGTGGCTTTTCCACTTCCAACAACAAAATAAGGAACTTTGCAGTTTTAGACAAAAAAGAGCAGAGTGATTTAACCTGTTTGGGGAGAGGCTTTTCCCCTCTCTGCCTCCAGCAGACTTCCTGCCTCCAGGCTCTTGGGGGAGAGGGAAGAGGAACCAGGAAATCAGTCTTAAATACTTGATTTCTAATTAGCAGGACAGGTGACAGAAATCAGGCAGCAGACAAACTCTGGTTTGGATCCCTCATCCCTCAGTTCCAGCACTTGCCAAACTGTGGGATGGAGTGCATGTATTATGAGGCTGCACTTCCAGCCTAAACAGGATAGAAACTGTTCAGTAACCTGGGAGCCCTATCTATGGAATTTATTACCATCCCCTGGTTTCTGTCACAATATATATTACCCCAACAACCCCTATACCCCCCTAACATACACATATTGCACATCAATGACACTATAGGCCGGCGTGGGCCCTCGGGTTTTACCCGCAGGCCTGCTGTACCAATTCTGTGCCCCCCCAATTAATGTAAAAATACATACATACTTATAAAGAAATACCCCCCCCCCCCTAACACATACAATACAGTAATGGGCACAATTACAATTATCCACAAATGGATAATAGTGAATGTGCCCATTTAAAATACATAAAGAATAATAAATACATTAAACACATATTGCACTCACCCTTTTCCAGCTGCCTCGATGAAGGCCATCCTCATCTTCATCACCGTCCATGCTCCCTCCGATGCTGCAAAACAGAAACAAGAATAAAAACATCCAATGTAATGTCCCCTAACCCCTTAATCACCATAGCGGTTATTAACCGCTACAGTCATTAAGGGGTTAACCCACCCTCACCCACCACTCGGGAGGCCTACATACCCTCACCCACTAACCCCCCACCCAGTGAGGCCTAACCACCCTCACCCAATACCCAGCTGGGGGGCCTACCCACATAACCTTGGGGCCAATACTCCCTCCCCCCACCCCCAGTACCCACAATAAAAACAATACACAGCCCCACAATAAACATCATTCTATTTATTAAATACATAACCCACCTCCTGTACCCCCCCATAAATACATGATTTATTCTTTTACATACAGGGTTCATACCCCAGGCCCACGTGAGTCCCCGGTGGGCCTGACGGGTCACCTCACATGCCTACAGGTTACAGCAACATGTTTCACACAGGTTCTGGAGGCCTGTTGGTGGGTCCCGCCAGGCACCATGGCCCACCAGGTGGTCTCCGCGGGTCACCGTGGGCCACAATTGGGTCCGCACGGTAGGCCTTTGGATGTCTGGGGGCCTCGGGTCAGACCCACAGGTGTCTGAGGGGCCTCAGGTGGTTCCCACAGCGGTCTGGGGACACATGGGTGGTCCCTACGGGGATAAAATCCTTGTGAGTGTATTACCAATGATTGGATATAGTGTCTTGAATAAAAAAGGAAAAAAATGTCCTATGTGAAACATAAAAATGAAAAAAATAATGAAAAAATATTTAATGAATAAAAAATACAGACTCTGGATACCGGCTGCTCTCTGCAAGGAACCAACGATCTCCAAGTGAATCTACAGAAAGACAAAAAAAAGAAAGCGCCCGATCCTAGTGTAATATGAAACAAAACATTTAATAACCAGACCAAAATTCAAAAGATGTAAACTCACAAACAAATGTGAATAAAAAGCATGTAATGAGTATACTCATTCGCCAACTGTGGGATGGACTTGCTCTGCTCACACGCCAACACTCTCTTCAATGGAGTCCCAGACTGTCTCAGCCGCCGACCAGCATGGCTTTCACAGGGTGCCATGATCTCTCACGATGTAACCCGGATGTAGATCTCTCACCACATCACATCCGGATCGGAGAACCAGTCACGTGACCCGGCAGTGGAAAAATAAATTATTGTGATTATTATTTTGTTTTTAAATACATTTTAATCATATGTATTTTGTTTGCTACATGGTGGATTATTAAATAATCATTGGATTGGAGACAGATAATCAGTCATGTTTATATAAGATATAGGAGGTATAACCTAAAGGTTAAATATTATAAATAATCTAATGGGATAACCAATAATCACCATCCATTTTATGGGAAATTGATGATAATAATATTCACATAGTGGATTAACACCTAATTAAAAACATGACTGGTTGTGATCTCCATTTATCAATGAAATGTTATATGTCTATGTGCACTTCCATTTTTTGACATTTATAGGATTTTATTAATTATTTGTATAACTAATGTATTGTTGGTTTTTGATATTTATTTGCTTTTCATTGTAAATTTCATCTATTAGATTTATATGCTGATTGATGAAATGCCATTCATTTTCAAAGATTTGCTAATTACAAATAGGTATCTATCAATTACCAATCAGAAAGGGAGGAGGCTGATTGGTTTACACACATATAAATAGCTATGACGTAGGTAAACACATATCCCTGATGAAATCACCCTTTGTGTGAAGAAATGCGTAGGGAAGTTTTTAGTGTGAGCTATTGGCTATTTTATTCATACTAATATTCATTCATTTTGTTCATACTCATCTAATCATAGTGGCGGCTAGGAGGTTGGGACACTGCTGAGACATTGCCAAACTTCAATAACACTCGGTAGAAGCAAGAAGCATAAATTTTTTCCACTGCCGGGTCACGTGACTGGTTCTCCGATCCGGATGTGATGTGGTGAGAGATCTACATCCGGGTTACATCGTGAGAGATCGTGGCACCCTGTGAAAGCCCTGCAGGTCGGCGGCTGAGACAGTCTGGGACTCCATTGAAGAGAGTGTTGGCGTGTGAGCAGAGCAAGTCCATCCCACAGTTGGCGAATGAGTATACTCATTACATGCTTTTTATTCACATTTGTTTGTGAGTTTACATCTTTTGAATTTTGGTCTGGTTATTAAATGTTTTGTTTCATATTACACTAGGATCGGGCGCTTTCTTTTTTTTTGTCTTTATATATATATATATATATATATATATATATATATATATATATATATATATATATACACACATGATGAACCAATATACAAAGAAATGTAGAAGGGTTATCAAAAACATGCTCTACTAGAAATACCACTTCTCCATACAGACACAGTACAATAAAATCATATTTCCTCAACAAATCCAATCTCATCTTCCAAACAAAAGCCTCAAATGCCAATCAAAAGCCTCAAATGCCAATCAAAACATTGCATTTACATTGTATACATGATGCATACAATCTATGCACCATGTACACTCTGCAAATGAATGTTAACAATAACATCAGTTACCATCAGACAAAATATAAGTACCAAAAAGAAAACAATATACAAAAGCAAGCCTCACCATGACCTAAAGTACACCATACAACACCAAAAATTACATCTATCTAATTCTAAAATACATTACACATGCATTTATGCATAGCAGCATAGCCAAAATAATTTAAAATAATGCAAAACAAGCTTTAAAAACCACATAATTTCTTACCCTGTATGTATATATCGATCTAGACATACATACATACATACATACATACATACATACATACATACATACATACATACATACATACAGTGGTAAGAAATGATCTTTAAAAAAAACAAAAAAAAACACATGTAAAAAACAAAAAAAAAAGAACAATTTAAATAAAATACATTTCTTTTGTTCACTTACCATTTCTTGACCCACTCACCGACTCCCGTTGAACAGCTTTCTCTCGAACCAGTCCACGAACAGGAACCCATAAAATAATAAACCATAAAATAATAAACAATAAAATAATAAACCAAAACAATCCACGGGTCTTCTATTTGTAATCCATCTTCATCTGTATTCTTCTTTCTTGTATCTTCCGCTCTCTTCCGGGCTCTTCTTCTGCCTGGTCTTCTTTCTTCTGTAGGAGGTCCTTCCTCCTCGGCGTCTGCCTTCAAAATGAGACGGCATAGGCTTTTATAGGCGTATGACGTCACATTTTCGTCATATGGTTCCCACGGCCCTGATTGGGCTGTGAAAACCATGTGCTTTGGCCGAGAAAAAAAAATGATGACGTCATTTAAAGGCAATGAAAGCACAGCCAATCAGAATGGCTGTGCTTCAATTGCCTTTAAGATGACTCATGAAAAGATAGATGGCCGGCCTCACATGGTACGGTAGCCAATCAGAGTGTGGGAACTACATCCCTACTCTGATTGGCTCTATTAGACCATGTGACAGAGGCTTGGGGGAGAACGGATATATATATGTGTATATATATAGATGCATGATGAAGCCACTGTACAAATGAATGTGTGAAGGGTGGGTATCGGGCCAGGGTGGCTTAACCCCTTAATTACTTTTGCAATTATTATACGATAAAGTGATTAAGGGGTTAGTTGATATCTGAATGTAATTGCAATGTATTGGCTATGTATTTTGTTGGCAACGGAGGACAAGGATTTTGCTGGCGACGGGAGCTTCTTATTGATGAGGTCAGTAGAACTTTATTTATTTTATTATGCTAGTTAATGTTTTAATAATGGGCAAATAATCTATTATCCCTATCTGGATAATAGTTATTTTGCACATTATTGTACTGTATGTGTTGGGGGGGGAGGGGATTGATGTATTTAATGTATAGGTCAGGTTTATTTTTTTTACATACAGGGTTGGTTCCTCAGGTCTGCGAGAGACCTCTGGAGACCACCTGCGGTATCCTCGGGCTTCTCACGGGTATCAGGCTGGCGGGTCTACGGGGGAAACCTGCGGGGAAGAACCAGTGGGAACCACCCGAGGCCCCTCAGACAACTGTGTGTCTGACCGGGGCCCCCAGACATCCGCGGGCCTGCCATAGGGTCCCAATTGTGGCCCACGGTGACCTGCGGAGACCACCTAGTGGGCCATGGTGCCTGGCGGGACCCACCAACAGGCCTTCAAAACCTGTGTGAAACATGTTGCTGGTAACATGTAGGCCAGTGAAGTGACCCGTCAGGCCCACCGGGGACTCACGTGGGCATGGGGTATGAACCCTGTATGTAAATGAATAAATCATGTATTTATGGGGGGGCACAGGGGGTGGGTTATGTATTTAATAAATAGAATGATGTTTATTGTGGGGCTGTGTATTGTTTTTATTGTGGGTACTGGGGGTGGGGGAGGGAGTATTGGCCCCAAGGTTATGTGGGTAGGCCTCCCAGCTGGGTATTGGGTGAGGGTGGTTAGGCATCACGGGGTGGGGGGTTAGTGGGGGAGGGTATGTAGGCCTCCTGAATGGTGGGTGAGGGTGGGTTAACCCCTTAATGACTGTAGCAGTTAACCCCTTAATGACTGTAGCAGTTAATAACCGCTATGGTGATTAAGGGGTTAGGGGAAATTACATTGGATGTTTTTATTCTTGTTTCTGTTTTGCAGCATCGGAGGGGGCATGGACGGTGATGAAGATGAGGATGGCCTTCATCGTTGCAGCCAGACAAGGGTGAGTAATTTTGCCCATTACTGTATTGTATGTGATAGTGTGGGTGTATTTATTGTAAAGTATTTGTGTTGTTGGATTTTTTTTGGGGGGGGGCACAGAATTGGTACTGCAGGCCTGCGGGGAACACCCGAGGGCCCCCACCGGCCTCTAGTATCATTGCTGTGCATCCCAAAAATGTGATATATAGGGGTTGTTGGGGGCACAGGGGGTGTATGTTGTTTATTGCAATGTTTATTGGGGGCAATTGTCCCCAATAAGCATGCTATTATGCCTTAACCCCTTCATTGCCTTAGCGGTTATCCGCTATGGTTATGAAGCAGGATTAATGTATTTTAAAAATATTGTGCGGGAGCAGGGGGTCCCCTGAGCTGAACCGCATTGATTTGTGGCTCAGGGACTCCCTGCTTCCCGAGTTGCAGGCCCCGGTATGGGGCATCGGAGGCCAATGTCGCCGCCATCTTTATAGCGTCCAAGACGCGACATAGGCTCTATAAAGATGGCACCAACACTGGCACCCGATGCCCCATACCGGGGCCTGTAACTCGGGAAGCAGGGGGTCCCTGAGCCACAAATCAATGTGGATCAGCTCAGGAGACCCCCTGCTCCCGCACAATATTATTAAAAATACATTAAAGCTGCTTAATTACCATAGCGGATAGCCGCTAAGGTAAGGAATGATTGTGTCACGGGAGACTCCTGTGGCGGGTAGGATCTCGGTGGCCGGAACAGCACGAGCGTAGTAGGGGTCACAAGCAGGGGTCCGAGGCAGGCGGCAGGTAGCGAAGTCAGGTACAAGCAGTGGTCCGAGGAAGGCGGCAGGTAGCGAAGTCAGGAAACAAGCAGAGGTCCGAGGCAGGCGGCAGGTAGCGAAGTCAGGTAACAAGCAGAGGTCGGCAACGAGGAGACTGGAACAGGACAGGGGAGCAAGGACAGGTCTGGGGGCAGGGACTGAGAACAGGAACAAACAGGGACAAGCCAGATTACCAGCAAGAACTTTTACTGTGAACAGACTTCTATAATACAGGTACAGAAAAAGATCAGGAATCAGAGGCATGTGCATTAGGAGTCTGACTTCAAGCAAAGGCAATTGAACAAACCAGAAAGCAGAAGCTATAAAGGACAGAGACAGGAGCAACAAGAAGACAGACAGGCAGACAGAGGAACCCAGAAGACAGCAGCACACCCAGAAGGACAAAGCAGAACAGAAACAGAAGACAGCAGCACACCCAGTGGACAAAGAAGAACTATGGCTAAGCAGGAGGTCTAGACGATCCTGACAGATTGTTTATTTATATGTGTGTTTTATTCATAGTGTAGATGTGCAGAGGGTCTCCGGAGCTGAACCGCTTTGGTTTTAGGTCCGGGGACCCCCTGCTTCCCGAGATACAGGCCCCTTTATGGGGTGCCGGTATCCCTCTGCTTTGTTTACATTCCGCGATCACGTGACCGGGACATTTAAATGCAGAGGGATACCGGCACCTCATAAAGGGGCCTGTATCTCGGGAAGCAGGTGGTCCCCGGACCTGAAACCAATGCGGTTCAGCTCCGGAGACCCCCTGCACATGTACACTATGAGTAAAAGTTGTTTAGAAATATTTTTATTTTGCCGATGTTTGCGCAGAGAGAGTGGCGGATCTCTCTCTGCTGCAAACACATATCGTCAGAAACGGCCTATCGCCAGGCTATCGGGAGCCAGGCTCTTTTATCACCGGCTCATCTGCGTTTTGCTTTCGCAGTGATTCGCCAGGGATTCGCCAGGGATTCGGCCCTTACTGAATACTGCGAGAGCAAATAGCCAAAATCATGCCGATAGGGAACACTTGGCGAGAGCATTTTTTCGGCGCTTACTGCATTGTTGTTCTTAAGTTCATAAGTCTTGTTGTTCTGTGCGTTCTTCATGATCTTGCCATTACATCGCCAGTCAATTGGGTTATAGTTCTTTAATTGGGTTATAGTTGTTTTACTATACTGCTTTCATTTATTTTCCCTGTCCATTACAAATATCCACCTCACTTAATTTAGGATGCCCACACTCTCAGAGGATAACGGTATCCTTACCCAAAAATTCAATTGTGTATTTGAATACACAAATACCCTATTTCCTCGATTCTAAGACACCATCGATTCTAAAACGCATCCTTGAATTAATAAAGAAATTGGGGGAAACCCCCCACTATATTAAATGTGCAGAATTTTTTTTAACTAGCAGACAATAGCATATATTTATCTACCCTAGAGAGGGTCAGACACAGAATGGGGAGAGATAGACCGTATCAGATGAGTGGAGAGAGAATGGATTGATGGGGGGGAGAGGGGAAGGAGGGAATGGAGGGAAGGGGGGGAAGGAGAGAATGGGGGAGGGATAGAATGGAGGGAAGGGAGGAAGGAGGAAAGGAGGTGAGAGATTGAATGGATGGAAGGGGGAAGGAGAGAATGGAGGGAGGGAGAGAATGGAGGGAGGGGGAGGGAGAGAATGGAGGGAAGGGGGAGGGAGAGAATGGAGGGAAGGGAGAGGGAGAGAATGGAGTGAAGGGGGATAGAATGGAGGGAGAGAATGGAGGGACACAGACACACAAACACACACAGACACACAAACACACACAGAGACACACACACAGAGACACACACACAGAGACACACACACAGAGATACACACACAGGGGTGGGGGGATTGTGGTGCCGGAGGGCTTGTGGTGCCAGCAGCCGCAGCTGTGATTCATAGGGGGGGATGGGCGGAGGGCTTGTGGTGCCGGCAGATGCAGCTGTGAGCCGGGGGGAGGGGGAGGGGCGGGCGGAGTGCTCGTTATCTACCCTCATAGATAAATACATTGGCAATCAATGGGCAATGGAAAAAATAAAAATGTAACAAATTTAACAGTACAATGATTATTTGTATGATAGCTTCCTGAGACCACTGGAGGGTGAAGACATCTTAAGGTAAGAAAAACCATTGAATGTATGTTATTTTAATTTTTCAGGTTTTTCATTGTTATTTTAAATTTTTATTTTTTCGATTGCCAATCTATTTATCTATGCCCCTTTTAGAAAAAAAAGTTGATTAAAGCCTTGGGGACCCCCTACGTCCCGAGTTACAGGCCCCATTATGGGGTGCCGGTATCCTACGGTAGCCTACATGGGCCGGGACGCAGAAGAATTTAAACATGGCCACTGGGATACTGGCACCCCATAACGGGGCCTATAACTCAGGAACTTGGGGTCCCCAGACCTGAAATGAATGCGGTTCAGCTCCGGAGACCCCCAGCTACAATACTGCAAAGCTAAAATTAAATTAAACCCCCACGATCGCCTGATAGAGGCGCGCAGGTAGAGTGACTGATTCAGTCTATCTCTTACTGCGCGTCTCTTACAGACATGTAGACCCCGGTAGGATTAACACAGCAGTGACCCCCACTGTGTTAATCGGATGTTCAATTAGTCTGCTGTGGCCAAACTAGCGAGGATCTCAGCGAGATCTCAATTTTTTTTTTCGAGAAATGCTCGAAACTTGGCTGCTGCATCTGTAATTGCAGAGGTAGGGTTGACTTCCAGTAAATAACAAAAATAAAGTAACATTGTTTTCTGGAATTTACATTAAGGAAGCATAATGAATATAGGATGAATATAATTTAGGATCAATAGCATTTAATTACAATTACAAACGGGGAACTGCACCTTTGTGAACACTGTTGATACAAGTTTGGCAGTAAAGGATTTCACATTTGCAATTTAAAGATTAATCACGTGATTCCATTAAACACCACATTTGTCCTGCAGTAATAAAGAGATGTGTTTTGTCTTCCTTGAGTTTCCATTTGTAGACTTCCAATCTATTCACATAATCACTTACACCGGGACAACACTTTATTTTATCTTTAAGCTCTATTGCCTGCTTACTGTTAACGATGTTGAGCCGAACAGATGCTAGCTTAAGGCAAATTTTTGTCTAATTCTACAAAGGTCAGTTTTGTTATAAGTGAAGTACAGTACAGTATGTGGAACTATTTTTTATCATGTGGTTAAAAACTCTGCAGTTAAAACCTCAGGGTTACCTTATGGCAAGACCATCTGGCTAGATCATCTGTGATTGATTCAGGAAAGCAGAATTATCATTAAACATTTGCTAAAATAATTCCAAATTATTTTATTTTGTAGTGCCCTGTTAAATAAAATAAAAAAAAATATATATATATATATATATATATATATATATATATATATTCAGTCTAATTTGCTATTACAGCTCAACCCGGTTATAGCGCGATCCGCTAAAATGTGAATCCGCTTATAACGTGGTCTGAGTGTGGCTCTTGAGATTTGAAAACCTCCATTTTGCTGCGCGGACCTACCAACATCTATACTCACATGGTGGGTAAAAAACACAATCATTTGAGACAATCTGCAATGGTAGATCTGCGCTGATAAAGCAGTCAGACAGGTAGCCAAGGACAAATGGTAAGAGGAACCAGGTAATATGGATGGCAAAAGTCACTGATTAGTCTCTTACAATCCCCAGGGTACCTTAGGTAAGGGTGATTTAAGCTGCACCACAATGCTGCTCCCACCAGCTATGCATTGTGCTCAACACCGTTCCTTAGATGTACATACAACTTCCTTGGTAGAGTTCTCCGCAATATGTCCAAGCAGCCCGAATAGTAGAATCTTAGCTGCAGCAGTGGCAGCGCCACGAGAAACAGAGGGTAGGGAGTAGTGTCAGGGATGTGAAGAGCTTTCTGGCTTCCTGATAGTGCATCTCAAGCCTCAGTCTAAGCCAAACCCCGCCTGACTGCCGCGCGTCACTGCGTGCTTACGTCACGACGTCCTACACGTTTCGTCACAGTTAGTGACTTTCTCAATATATATATATATATATATATATATATATATATATATATATATATATATATATATATATATATATATATTATATATATATTTATACACAGTGGTGTGAAAAAGAAAGTACACCCTCTTTGAATTCTATGGTTGTACATATCAGGACATAATAAAAATCATCTGTTCCTTAGCAGGTCTAAAAATTAGGTAAATACAACCTCAGATGAACAACAACACATGACATATTACACCGTGTCATGATTTATTTGACAAAAATAAAGCCAAAATGTAGGCCATGTTTTATTTTTTTACATGCAGGAATGGTACCGCAGGCAAGCGGGTACCCACAGGGACCACCCGAGGACCCCCAGACACCCAGGTATACCACCTGAGAACCCCCAGACACCCACCTGTACCCCCGAGGACCCCCATGGGTATCACCTGAGGACACCTGCAGGGAAGTACCCCCCCCCCGGGATCCACAGGGACAACCCGAGGGCCCCCAGACCCCCATGGAAACCACCTGAGGGCCCCCAGGCACCCATGGGGATGACCTGGGGACCCCCAGACACCCACTGGGAATACCTGTGGACCCCATTGTGGCCCGCGGGGACCACCTAAGGCCACGGGGCATAGAAGGAACACCTGGAGGCCCCCAGACATCTGTGGGTACCCCACGGGGTGCACTGTGGATGCCCGTCGGGACCATCCGGGAAACCCCCGCTGGTCTGTGGCATTAATCGTGTGTGTAAAAAAATAAATCATGGTTTTATGGAGGGACACAGGGAGTGTGTTGTGTATTAGATATTGTAATGTTTATAAGGGGCCTAGGAGGTGGGTAGTAGGGCTGTTGTGTGTGTTAGTGTTTATTGTGGGTAGCGGGGGTGGGTGAAGGTGGTATTAGCCCCAAGGATTGGTATTTAGGCCATGCGGGAGGTTAGCGGGAGGGGTTAACCCCTTCATTACCTTAGCGGTATTAACCGCTATGGTAATGAAGGGGTTAACTCCATTCGCAAACCCCCCCACAAGGCCTAAACACCCACCAAGTGACAATACCCCCTTCACCCACCCCCACTACCCACAATAATTATGGCACTGGTGGTTAACCCCTTCATTGCCTTAGCGGTTAGTCGCTAAGCTAATGAAGTTGCCTGTAAATGCATTTTTCCTGCATGGGATGCATGCGGGGGGTCTCCGGTGGTGATATTAATGGATACCATCTCCAGAGACCCCCGGCATCAATCCGATGTAGGAAACGTGCATTTTATTTTCGAAGTCCTGTCTATCCATTTATCGACCCTTCTCCCCACCCTCATGCCAACTTTTTTTGGCGTTTGGATTTGGGGAGAAAATCGCTATTCTTGAGCCGCAATAGGCCTCGATTACCTATTTGCGGCTACTAGAATTGCTTGAGTTTATGAACATTCCGAAAAGCGGTGATAAGTGGCTTATCGCTGCTTACTCAGCGATTTGTTTTTGAACAACATTTTTGGGGCGATTCAGGCATTTATCGCCCACTTATCGAGGCTTACTGAATAGCAGAAGGCATTTTGGGTGATAAGTGTTCAATAATTGGTTATGAACGCATACTACATAGGCCCCTTTGTGTTTTGCTTTTGTCAAAATGGTATTGGTTTTTGAAACGATGGAGGGGAAATCTAATATTTTCAAACTTGAAATCTTTTGCAAAATTATGTTTTTTTTTAAAGATTGAACCATTTTACTGGAAATAAGCACACAAATAAATCTTAAAAAAATGAGAAGAAATAAAATATGAATCTTTCTCTCATATAGTAGTTAAAAGATAAACTCTTGTAACAGTGTTGCTGCAGTTCCCATTTTGTGAATGTTTAAAGTTGCGGTGAACTGAAATATTCCTCAACCCACTACTAAGACATAAAAACATGTTTTTCAATTTTATTACAAAAGAAATTAGGAAAAATAGCCAGTGTATCAGAATTTCTGCACGGAAACACTGGTATGTTATTTATTTATGAATATGTACGGTTAGATCTATAGCCCCAACCATTACTGCATCACAAGAAAATCTTAACAATCAAGGAGATACAGATGCAGCCACCAGTATTAGAACTCTTGCCCGGGAAATTGTGGGGCAGCCTCACAGTAAATTCCTCGGGACTGCAGGGACTCCTGCTGTGTTAATCCGATGGGCCATTAAGAATCTCAAAGAAATGTTGAGGCAATGTTGAGGCATTTACTGTGAGACTGCCCCAGAATCTCCCAGAATTTCCCAGGTAAGTGTTCTAATACTGGTGGCTGCATCTGTACATATGTAGTACAAGCTCTTCAAAGATAAAACCACGCCATAGCGAAATATATCCCTGACCCAAAGACAAAATGCATAGAACATATCGAAGATGTCTGGTGAAAATATGGACTATTATTTAAGTGAGAGAGAGTTGTGGAAAGGTAACTGAGATTTCTGGAAATAAACTACTTTGGCGGCCGCCTTCATTCTCCTGCGGCCGCCACCACGGGTATTTCAAATGTGCGGGCAGATGCGTTTTTTTTTTTCTTACTGTCGGCACTAGTTTCGGAACCGCAGGCGCTCCATTTTTCAGCGCGCCAGCTCCATTGTTCAGCGCGCCTGCTTCATTAATCAGCGCCATTAGCGCTGAACGGGAGATGGGCTGGCGCGCGGCCGAGATGCGGCTGAGTTCGGCGGCTGAAAAAAAAAGCCCAGAACCATTGCGGGTAAGCTGTAGAATAAGCATAGCCGCAGCTGTATAATAATATTAAATAATTATAATAATATAATAATAAAATATAAGATAATAAACCTATTTATAGATGCAAATAGGCTTACAGTATTTCTCTCTCTCAATTATACCCATATTTCAGAGTAAATTCTTCTTTGCAAAATTGTTGAATTTTATTAAAAAAAAAAATTAGAGTTCAATCAAAATTGTTCAATTTTACTTAGAATTGGTCAATTTTGCCTAAACTTTTGCACATCTTGACTATTTTTACATTCATCTTCATTTGTGGATTTTAATCATATCCGTAGTCACATATACAGGTGTGTTTGTATATAAAGAAGCTTTTTATAATAATCACATTTCTAATGGATCCTTCTGTGACAAACTTCTCCCAAGGAATAGGATTCATGGTGAGATGGTGAGAAGGTTTTGTTTTTCACAGCAAATGTTTAAGACTGTAATGTATATTTCATTTCAAACAATCCTGAAGTCACTTTTAAAAATGACTGTAGTGAAATTGAATTATGCTGCTTATATATTTTGCATTCCATTTCCATAACGGCATAACTTTTAGTATGTGAAATTAAATAAATCAATTAAATTGACATTGGATATGCCTTAGCTCCACTCTCTGGATTTAATTAATGAATGTGAGAGAGAATATGCAATGTGAGAGTGATAACTATAATGGCATTTTACACTTTTAAGTCTTTTCTAGGTGGATGGCTCATTTATTCACTGTCCGGGAAATTTAATAATTTTCAATTACTCTTCTTAGGGTTATTTAGGGTTAACACATTTTCTTCTTAATACAAACTTTTTTATCAATAAAAAGTTATTAAATCAGCTTGGTAGAAAAATTTTTGCATGTAGAGAATACATGATTAATTATTTTCCTCATTTAACTGTGCCAGAGAGCAATTACAAAAAGAAATGTTTATTCAATGTACAGTACAACGTCAGATAATTTTTTTTAAAAGGGTTGGGAGGGGAAGGCATCCTTTAAAGATATTACTAATGTTAGATATTCACAACACATTCTGTACATGTATAAAGCTAGCAAACAAACCATGATGCCCACACACTATTCCATAATCCAAAAACATACATGGACCTATGTATTGATCATTGCAAACTGCATCAAAATTGAGGGTTTCGTTTGGCACACAGAGATGGAATGTGCTAGGCATAGATGTTATTGGTATGTTCTAAAAAAAATAATGTTTCTATGCATTAATAAAAGTAGAAAGTGGGTGAAAATCACGTGCCAAGTTGAACCTGATATAAATCCTAAAAATTCTGTTAATATTGTAAGTGAATAATTAAGTTGCTATATATCAACCAATAATTTATTTGATGCAGCACAGATATTTAAATATTAGAGATGTGCAAAACCAAAATGCATTTGCAAAATGTTAAAAACATTGTACCGCCAAATTCAATTCTTTGCAAAATGTGGCCTTAAAGGGCTAATAAATGTAGTCTTGCATTATGTGAATTCTCAACATTCCAGCAAAATATACCCATCCAATGAGAAAAACATGGTGTGTGCCCTATTTATACGGTAGTCTCAGCATTAAGTAAATCTAGCGATTTTAGAGAATTTATCGAGCGAACCTAGCGATATTAGAGAACTTTGCAGTTATCTGAAAATCAAAATATGTTAATTTGCAATGTTGTCCATGTCAAACCACGCAATTTGACAAGACAATAAGTAGCGGAATACAATTTCTCAACAAGCCTTGGGCCGCGCGTATAGTTCCCGAGACGGGCGACGCGATGGGTGACGTCACCCATCGCTGCTAGCGAAAGTTATATTTCGCTTTGCGGTGGAGTCGCGGTCGTACTGGCATTTGATTGGTTCAGGGGTGTCACATGAGGCGACAGCCCTTGAAAAATCAAATATTGCCAGCTACCAAAATTTGCGACGCGACGTCACTCCATAACATTGTCGATGTCGCGCTTACTATAAGCGCACGGTGCGGCAATGCATTTGTTTTTGGGCGACGTCGCGTCGCCGTCGGCACTATATGCGCGGCCTTAGGCTTATCTTCCCAATAGACTGTTACTTAGGCAGAGGTATATAAAACAGGATCCTTTATTGAGACAGCCACTGCAGTTGTCATTACAGCGTATGCATAGGGTTTTCAGGATCAGTCCCAGGCCTCTGGATGGTATTGGCCTTCTTGCAATCTTGAGGGCTCGCTATCTGGTAAGTCTCCTACCCTCAACCCCTTAAAGGGCTGAGAGCCTGTCTCACCCAGCCGGGAGGGACTCAGCTCCACTCCTCCTCAGACCAGACTCATAACTAAACTCACTATAATTTAGGACACTTCCTCCCTAAGGCAGAGAGGGGAAGGACACAGAGTCTGCACCATGATTGGCTGTACACAGACTCAGTTCACCTGCCCCCTGTCACTCAAGGAGGCAGCATGAGGGGGGTAAACCCCACAGGACAGCATGCCACTGCCTATAACTACTGGGACTTTCATGACAGGAGGCAGAAAGTATAGTCTGGACCAGCCATGGCTACAATTTTTTTTCTCCTAACTGTTTATTTGGGGCATGAGTGAGAATTAGGAGGGGAGGAGTAGGAGTGTGGGTGAGAGGAGAGTGACTGGGCATCAGAGGAGTGTGACTGGGAGCGGTGGATTGGTGATGAGTTGTGAGAGTGGTGGAGGCGTGAGAAGTGGTGGATATCAGGGCAATGGTGGAAATGTTGGAGAGGTGAGATATCACGAGTGGTGGGCATAGAGGCATGAAGGTTAGGCGTAGAGGTGGGGAGAAGGTCAGGAGGATCTCAGAGAGCCAAGGAGGGATTTCAGGGAGGAAGGGATGGGTTTGCATAGTTAGAGGAGAGTGAGAGATGTGTACATGAAGCGTAGTACAGGTGATAACCTTATGCCTAGAGCCTTCATCTGCTGCAAAGACAACAGGCCAACATAGGCATGATGCAGGTGGTGAGCACAATGTATAGTACACATTGTACTTCAAGAAAATGAGGTTCTTATTGCTTGAAAATGCGGTGCTTCAAAATTATAGCGAGCTGTTTGGCAACCTGTCAGCAAGGACCAAGATATCTGAAAAAAATACTGTATTGGAGAAGATATTTATCAGTGTAAGCAGTCAGTGAGTAATGCAGAGAACAATTGAAATCTGTAAAAAAAATCATTCTTTGGCTCTGAAAAGGTGAGTCAATGACAAAGCTTCCGTGTCAGGAAGACATGCAGCTAAAGGCAGGTGACCTAAAATCGTATTGATGGTGCTAATAGAGGAGAGGCTTCGTGAAATACCTTTTCCAGATCCAAACTATGGTATGGAGGGAGACCTGGACATTAACCCTAGGGAGACAGAGGATGAATCAGATTAGTCATGCTTTATATTCATTTTACATCACATAGCTTTTTTTTAATACACAAAAATACATTACTAGAACAATGATCACTATACAAGTGATGCCTGGTAATAATTAATTTAGGTTACATGTGCTGACATAATTTTAAAAGAGTAGATACACTGTTTTGCATTTATGTTTCCTTTTTTAATATCCCTTTAG
Source organism: Ascaphus truei (assembly GCF_040206685.1). Lineage (NCBI taxonomy): Eukaryota > Metazoa > Chordata > Amphibia > Anura > Ascaphidae > Ascaphus > Ascaphus truei. The sequence goes on from NC_134485.1 coordinate 55,481,603, forward strand.
CTTGTGGTAACGAAAATCATGCTCACTGAAGCCTTATGTTTTGGATACACCTTGTTAATCTTCAGACAATTAGCATTAAATGTCGCTTATGAAAGGTTGCTGACGGCACAAAATATAAAAAGGTAATAGACTTTGAACTTTTATTTTTAAATACCAACTATTTTAGGCCACTGATAGCTAATCAGTGCTCTGACCTTTAATGAAAAGATAATGAGTGTTAGACCAAACAGCCCCTTTTAGTCATTGGCCCATAAGAATCAAAGTCACATGGTTAGTTTTTTTCCCCCCATATATTTTTAGATCGTTAATAGGGGTTGGTTTTATATACAGTATAGCACATATGTAGAAAATAAAACTATTTTGACTATTTCATGCTCTCTGGAAATATATAATGCCTGCCAATGGGAACTGGGATCATACTTATTGTTAAAGTCTATTTACATTATATGTACTTACAAAATTATACTAACAATAATATTAATGATCGTAATTGTTATGAACATTAAATATATTATACTGTCAACTGTATGTAGCAGGCTGGTAAAACATTTTTGAGTTTATTTTTATGTAAAAATAAATCAAATAAGTAAAGAATGCATTTCCACATTGACTGATGCTTACTGTAGCTATTTGTTTCACACCAATAGAAATTATGCGACAGATATCAACAACATTTTGGGCATTTTCTTCCTTTGGATCAACATTGTTTGTTTATTCCAGACCTGAAACGCACATCAATAAGCTTAGGAAAATAGTTACATTTTCTAAAGAATATATTGAAATATATATATAAAAACTTTATTTGCCTTTTTCACCCACCATAATTTAAAATGTATATGGTAAACCTATCCAGCCTAGAAATATTGCAAAACAAGTATAAACAAAACTCACACTGATGATACCCATTAAGGTTGAATCATGTCTGTGAGTGGTTTGACTTGCTTTGCTAGTCCAATGCAGTGCTTAAAAGCTGCGTGAATGGCGATGCATTTGTTTAAATGGGCTCCATGTGAATGAATATTCCAGACAAAAGGTTCATTTGCATGTCATTTCCCAGAATACCTTGCTGTAGTAGGAGCACTGTATGCTAGGTGATAACGGTTGAAAGGCAGGGTTGCAGACCTGTCTAAGACATGTGAATGTGCTCACAAGTAATATTGTTTATTGGCTATATGCTAACAGTGGATGTTTTGTGTTGCCTTTTTCACCCACCATAACTTAAAAATTTAAAATGTATGTGTGTATATATATATATATATATATATATATATATATATATATATAAAATCAAAAACGAATAGTCGATACCGTTCTGTGGCTAACGAAATGCTTTTATTTGTGCGAGCTTTTGAGATTCACTGATCTTTTCTTCTTGCGGTGTTACAATGGATAAAGCAAGAAAGGATTTTACTTAAAAACAGTGCATCCTGGAATGTATCTGTGACTGAAGCCTATCCCTCCCCCACTGCAGCATGCAATATATGACTTAACGTGTTAAATGGTCCCTGAATGTTAGTGATGTAAAACTGTGTATGTGTGTGTATGTGTGTATGTGTGTGTATGTTATATCCAGCTATATCCAGGACACCACCTACCTGCTAAACAAACGTAATGCCATTGACCCCTCCAAACAGGAACACTACTAGCAACCATGGATGTAGAATCACTTTACACAAACATCCCCCACAAAGATGGGATTTCAGCCTGCAGATACTTTCTGGGATCGCAGGAGCCACTCACAGAGACAGTGACTAAATACATCGAATTTATTCTGATCCATAACTACTTCACATTTGCAAATGACGCATATGTCCAGACAACCGGGACCGCTATGGGCACTCGGATGGCGCCACAGTATGCAACAGTATGCCAACCTGTTCTGGGTAAAACTGGAAAGTGACTTTCTTCCACCTGTCACGAAACCCCTTATATACCTTTGGTACATCAATGACTTCCTCCTGATTTGGACCTCTGGTGAACAGAACCTCATACAGTTCCGTAAAAACTTCAATACATTCCACTCGACCATCAACCTCAAACTCAAACTCACCCACTCCCCAGACGAAGTATATTTCCTAGACACCACAATTACTATAAAAAAACAGACTTCTGTATACCGCAAACCTACAGACAGAGCCAGCTATTTGAGGGACAACAGCTTCCACCCCATACACACTAAGCATGCAACCATCTACAGTCAAGCCATACGATACAACCGGATATGCTCTGACACAGCAGACAGAGGCCAGCGGATTACAGCCTTGAGATCGGATTTCATAAACCGTGGATATAACCACAGAATTGTAGACCAGAAAATCCACAAAGACACCAGAATACCAAGAATTGATCTCCTTGAATACAGACAGAAAGAGACAAGTGAGAGGTATGTGGACCACTTTTACAGCCTTATGTGGTCCCATTGCCATCTTACTTGAGGGATAACCTACACTTCGTGGACTCTGTCTCAGGGATCAAGGGGAAATCTACATATTTATGGGCCACCCTTTATGTACAAGCTTTCTACACAACTATAGAACACAAAAAAGGAATTACAGCTTCCAAAACATTTTGGGTACAGATAATAAACTTCCTATACCTCAACAACAATTTTTGATATACTGTATTCGATTTATCCTATCCCACAATAATATTTTTTTTAATTATGTATTTTATCTTCAGATCTGTGGAATGGCAATAGGGACCAAGTTCACCCCCAGCTATGCATATCTTTTTATGGGATTCTGGGAGCTCAATTCTATCTGGGCCAAGCCCGAGCTGGGGGTGGGCCTTGTATACTATGGCCGTTTCATAGACGACATCATTAGGATTTGGGAAGAGGAAAGGAAGATCTTAGAGGGCACCTTTTCTGGATTTGAGCCCAATGATTTGGACCTCAAATTCACTTATTCGATCCACAAGGAACATATGGTCTTGTTACACCTTTTTCTTTTTATGGATGGAGAATATACAAACAGATTAACATTTTAAGGAGGTTTCCATGAACAGTTACCTGCATGCTAAGAGTTGTCACCATAAAAAATGGCTCAACAATATCCCCTTGAGCCAGTTCAGCTGAATAAGGAGACATTGTTCAGTAGAATCTGACTTTGACCAACAGTCTCAGCTGCTTTTCAATCGTTTCTTGGCTAAAGGTTAGGATTTTTCATCATAAAGGATTAACTCTGTAAAGTCAAATCCCAAGATAGAAAGTTTCTGCTTAATAAATCTAGATCTAAACCTCAAAATTATTGTGATGATCAGTCTGGAGTGATATCTGTAGCTCATGGTGGAAATTTGAAAAAGTAACGGATGGAGGGAAAAGATACCTTGATGCATTAGCACTTGCACAAGGCCGTGTAAGTGACACTCTATTATTTTAATAGATTTTAACATCATCACCCTCCCACTACACTCCAGACAGGAGATCTGTTTGGGTATAATATACCAAACACCCTGTGCTCCCCCTTTTTTTCTTTATGTCTAAGTACAATACATACTGTAAGCAGATAACATTTCTAAGTTGTTAAATATTGAAGTGTTCTTCTTAGCAATCTGCATTTGGTTGGAGTTTTGCCTGCTAGGGTTCCAGTGGGGTTTTTGAAGCCACTAATATAAATATTATGCATAGATAGTAAATACCCCATATATGGCATCGCATAAAATGGAGAAATTAATTTGGATGATATTTTGCCCAGTTTGATAGGCAACATCAATATAAAATACTGACCAATGTTCTTATAAAGATCTGATACTAAAGGAAACCGAGCACTCCACCTTTTTCACCCATACCACACACTATCCACGCATATGAACACTAGACTAATCTTGTTGTAGTCAACAAATAAGAGCCACGCATCTGGAACATGTTTTTAATCCTTCAATTTGTTTTTAATATTGCACCTATATGTCTGTTGCAGGGATCTGATCGAGTGGTAGAAGTAACGTCATCGCACCCTGTGCTCCTGACTTCTGTTTGAGTCCACTTCTGCCTTCGTAGCCTTGGTGTATAGACACTTTTGAAACATCGCCATGGCAACGGGGGGCGCCATAGATGTCTGGTGTGTTTGCTGGCTTCTCCTGTGGACGCGCATGCGCGATGCGAATGACATTTGACAGCCGGATGTAAACAGACTTGCAGTGAAGCCTGACTGATGCGCGGTGATGACGGAGGTCCCAGGTGTCCACAGTGTCCCTTTTTAATTATAAACAGCTGCTTCTAATTGCTTACACAGGGTGGTGGAGGGTATATATGTTTTCCATGGGCAGTGTTCTCTAGCACGCCCATGAGGAAGGTCCTATACAGGACCGAAACGTTGGATTTTTTGTGCCTGTTTTTTCTTTAATACGACTATTCTTTGCATTACTACTTTGAGTGCTGTTTTTGTCTCCCATTGGGTCACAACGCTTTTCTATTGATTACTATAGTACATGCACCTACCCTATTGAAGCCAGTGAAGTGCCTGCTGTTACTACTTTATATATATATATATATATATATATATATATATATATATATATATATATATATATATATATATATATATATACATACATACACACACTTATACAAGATAATTTTTCCCATTTCTAACAAGTTATAGGATATATACTGTAATATATATTATGAACCATCCGAGAACTATTTATCTTGATATTGCCACATTTGAAAGCAATGAATAGGTGCTGATTATGCCATACAAAAAACAAATCACTCAATTGTCTGTTTTTCTCTCTTTTTAATTAAAATTCATGATAACAATGCATTATGTCCATATGCAACAAGTGTCTCAACCAGATGGCTCAATTTAAGTTGAAATACACTTATTGTCTCTGTGTTATGAAGATATTCTATGACCTGTATTTTAGTTATATATTGTTTAATTCGTGCTATTATAAATACCAGCATAGGGAGAGGGGTGGAGGCACACTCCTGACGAAGCTCACTGGAAGCAAAACGCATAGTGTTAGCCTCCTGAGTGACTCTGCACCCATAAGATGCGTTACCCAGCTGATAAACCACAACCAGAAGTGACACCGGAGATACCCGGAGTAACGTCACAGAGCCTAGGGCGATGCCGGCAGGGCTGAGACGCTGCTCTAAACAGATAATAGCAGCAGGAGGGGCACTTGTGGAAAATCATGGAGCCCGAGAGGGACACCGGCAGGGAAAGACACCTCTCCAAGACCACCAGCGACACCCGAGGGCACGGTGATGGTGAGAAAGATCAAGTCGTCATACACAATACTGTATATGTTACATGCTTTTAAACATTGCACAAATTGTGAGCGCAATTCATATATTTTTATGTACCTAAAGTTCTTACAAATTGATCTGCGCAATGGTTCTCTTTCTTGTATATTGAGGTACCAATTACTACAATTAAAGCTATCTTTAGCGTTACACTGACTGCTGTATAGTAGTAGTTGTAGAAAATAGCAGATATAGTATTAATCCTCCTCCAAGCCTTATAGGTAAAGTCACGTATCTTCTGACATGATTATACTGCTGAAATAGCTCCAAGTGATGAAATTTAAAAAGAGAGACGAAGATAAAATGAAGGTGATGTCTGGAAATCTACTGACTGAGGAAAATACAGGCCGCCTGAAGTCTGTAGATTTTACGACATCACCTACTGTAGTACTACACTTACGTTTTATTCTGTTGCTTAGCAACTCTACACAGACTTTTTGGTGCCAATTTTCCTTGCTGCAAACAATCAACTAGGTCAGGGGTCTGCAACTTTTCAAGGAAGAAGAACCATTTAATAAAAAAATTATTTGTCCAAAATTTTCCAAGAGCACACATGCATCAATGTTACACCCCAAAAAACACATACATATACTGTACACACATTAATACTGTAGGTACCTGTCTGAGCCAGCAGTGGGTGTGGTTGGCACATTGCTAACCTTCTGTAGAACACCTGGTGGATGGCCCTATTTAAACAGAGGTTTCTCACGAATCCCTGAGCTTGCGTGTCCTAATCTGTGTGGCTGGTTGATTTCAAGTGCTGGTTGTATTAAGTGTGCAGTTAGAACTAGAAGCAGTTTGAACAAGGAAGGGGTTAAACAAGATATAGTATATTGAAGAACAGTTAATTGTTATTACTTATAAACTTCATAGTTGCTACAATGAGCAGGATTGAAAATGCCACTCAATGCACATCTTGCCACATATATGCGAACTTGGAGCTGCCTTTGCAGGGAGCATACCGCTGTGAGAAGTGTGAGCAGGTGTTCTCTTTAGAGTCAGAGATTGCTGATCTGAAGAGGAAACGTGCAATATTGAGGGACATTGACAATCTTGAAAGGGGTTTAGTGCTCACTAGTGGTGCAGATGGTGGCGTTAGTGAGGAGCAGGTAGGTAGCTGGGTAACAGTTAGAAGGGGAAGCAGGGGCAATAGGGAGAGGTAGGCCAGTTCTGAGCTGACCCATCCCAAAGATTTGCCATGTTGAGTAAAGATATTAGGAGGTTCAGGGCAGAAGTGGCAAGGCTGGGGGAGACTGATTCCTCTAGCAGACAGGGGAATAGTTCCTCTAGCACAGAGGGGACTCAGGATGCTCAGATACCAGGGCATATTGTGGTTGTAGGGGAAGGAAGATAGGGCAATTATTAGGAAGGTAGATAGGGCAATCGGTTGCCATGACCGCATGAACGAATGGTTTGTTGCCTCCCGGGTGCTTGGGTTTGGCACATTGTGGATCGGGTAGACAGATTGTGGGGAGGGGCTGGGATTGACCAGGCGGTCTTGGTACATGTTGGCACCAATGACAAAGTTAGAGAAAGATGGAGAGTCCTAATAAATGATTTCAGTGATCTAGGCCAAAAGCTTAAGGCAAGGACTTCCAAGGTATTATTTTCTGAAATACTACCAGTGCCATGCGCTACCACATGGAGACAGTAAGAGCTTAGGGAGGTTAATGCATGGCTAAGAAAGTGGTGTAGGAAGGAGGGTTTGGGTTTTTTAGAGCACTGGGACTCCTTTTCTGGGAGGTGCCATCTTTTTTCTAGGGACGGATTGCACCTCAATGAAGAGGGACCTTGTGTGCTAGGGGGGAGAATGTTTAAAAAGTTGGAGGAGATGTTAAACTAGGATGGAGGGGGGAGGGGAAGGAAACAGATAACAAACTAAATAGAATAGATGAGAAACAAGGGGCTATGGAGGTAAAATGGAGGCAAGTGCTAGATTCCCTGATGAAGAAACCCTTTGGTTTCGAAACGCGTTGGAAAGTGTGCTAGTATTCTGTCTTACTACTGTGCCCCAGCATTGCGGGCTGATCCGGCCACCGGTAGGAGGTTTTGCAACGTTATTCTCGGTGCAACCCTCCAGTGACGTCACCAACCCGGAAGTGCAGGAACGGAGGACAGCTAGAGGAATCTAGCTGGCGTGGAGCTCCGTTTGAAGCGGCCACTCTCACGTGAAGCTGCGGATGTGCTGGACTCTGTTTATATGCTAGCGGGGACTCTGAAAGACTCCTTACCTACCCATCAGGAACCAGGATATCACGAAACAGCTTCAAACACCTTTGATGACATCTGATCCGGTTTACACGTGGTGTATGGGTAACAAATCCCTGATATGCTTGTATAATATCTCCTTGATGTACGCACATTACCTACTCTATTGATTGGTTGTTTCAATATAATTTTGAATGCACTATGAGTGTTGTGCGCTGTGTCTTTTGTGTTTTTAAGTGCTAGTTTGACAAGCAGTGAGGCACTCATAGTAAATACAGAAAATACTAGAAAACATCTAAAGACTAAACCAAGTTGGCGTAGAAAGGAAGTAGTAGATAAGATAATAGTACAGGCTGAAAAAACCATGAAATGCATGCTTGCTAATGCAAGAAGCCTGACAGATAAAATGGAGGAGCTTGAATTAATAGCTGCAAGGGAGCAGTATGATATCATAGGCATTGCTGAAACATGGTGGGATGAAACTCATGACTGGGCAGTTCATTTAGAGGGTTATTCACTTATTCGGAAGGATCGGAAAAAGTGAAGTGGAGGAGGTGTATGTTTATATGTTAAACCGGATCAAAAACCTATTATAAGAGAAGATGTTTATGAAGGGAATGATGAAAATGTAGAGACCTTGTAGAAATAGGGTGACCAGATTTTCAAAATGAAAAACCGGGACACAATAAAAAATTATTTATAAAACAAATTACATCACGTGACGCACCACGTTGCCATGACAACGAGACACTAACGTCAGGCGGTGACATGTTGCCATGACAATGTGGCATCACGTGATGCCTCGGCAACATAATGCGTCCCGTTGGTGGGGGCTGCAGTGTGTGTCTGTGTGTATAGAAGGTGGGCCCTGCAGTGTGTGTGTGTATATAAATAATGAAGACATTAATTAAAATTAAAATAATTAACAAATTAAAATTAAAATAATTAATTGACAAATTAAAATTAAATAAAAAAAAGTAGGCATTAATTAAAATTAAGACTTTTAAAAATGTGACCTTCCTGACCTTACACTTTGCAAAATAGGGTCTCTTGCTCTCCTCGTGGCAGTCAGTGACATCACTGCCATGCTGGGCCGCAGACAGCTTTACTGGTGCCCAGGAAGAACGTTTTCACTGGGGCCCTCTACCCACGTTTTGGCAGCCATGCGAGAACCCCCCCTTCTCACACACCTCCTCACTCTCACCCCACCTCACACTCCCCAGTCACCCATCCCTCCCCCCCTCTCACTCATTCCTTCCCCCCTTCTTTCTTACACCCCACCCCCATGTATTTTTCTTCCCTCCACACACTCAACCTCCCTCCACCAATAATCGTGCAAACACAGTGACTCAAACACACACACACATACACAGCCCCCCTCCTCATACTTCCCCCTCCTCTCCTCATACCTGCCCCCTCATACTTCCCCCTCTCCTTATACCTCCCCCTCTTCTCCTCCCCATATACCTCCTCTCCTCATACCTCTCCCTCCCCATCCTTTCCTCATACCTACCCTCTCCCCCTCCTTATATCTCCCCTCCTCATACCTTCCTCATTCCTCATCATACCTTCCCCATCCCTCCTCATACCTGCCCCATCCCTCCTCATACATGCCCCATCCCTCCTCATACCTGCCCCATCCCTCCTCATACCTGCCCCATCCCTCCCCATACCTTCCCCATCCCTCCTCATATCTGCCACATCCCTCCTCATCCCTGCCCCATCCCTCCCCATCCCTGCCCCATCCCTCCCCATACCTTCCCCATCCCTCCTCATACCTGCCCCTCCCCCACTCCCCATACCTTCCCCTCGGCTCCTCATATCTCCCCCTCCTTATACCTTCCCCTCCCCTCCTCATACCTTCCCCTCCCCTCCTCATACCTTCCCCTTCCCCTCCTCATACCTTCCCCTCCCCCTCCAAACTTCCCCATCCCTCCTCATACCTTCCTCTCCCCTCCTCATACCTTCCCCATCCCTCCTCATACCTACCCCTCCCCCTCCTCATACCTTCCCCTCTTCATACCTTCCCTCCTCATACCTTCCCCATCCCACTTCATACCTTCCCCATCCCTCCTCATACCTTCCCCTCCCCTTCTCATACCTTCCCCATCCCTCCTTATACCTTCCCCTCCCTCCTCATACCTTCCCCACCCTTTCCTCATACCTTCCCCCTCATACCTTCCATATCCTTCCCCATCCCTCCCCATACCTTCCCCATCCCTGCCCATACCTTCCCCTCAGCTCCTCATATCTCCCCCTTCTCATACCTTCCCCTCAGCTCCTCATATCTCCCCCTCTTCATACCTTCCCCTCAGCTCCTCATACCTCCCCCTCCTCATACCTTCCCCTCAGCTCCTCATATCTCCCCCTCCTCATACCTTCCCCTCAGCTCCTCCTATGACACACACACAGACAGACAGGACACACACATAGACAGACAGACAGCACACACACACACGCACACAGACAGACAGTACACACACACAGACAGGATACAGACAGGATAGGATACAGACAGGACAGGATACAGACAGGACACACACAGACAGAGCACACACACACACACACACACACCTTTCTCTCTCACTGAGAGAACTGAGAAGCAGCTCACTCCATCCGGCCCGGTACTAAGCCCCGCCCCCTAGATCCTCTGACCTCCAACCAATCCCCTGCTTCTACTCTCTAAGTCCAGCCCCCACGGCATTCTAACATGAAAAAATACTACCCGGCTGCCGCATCCTCCTCCTCCTCGGCGCCGCCACTCGCTCCTTTGTGCATCTCCCCCGCGCACCGTCGCCGACTCCCCTGCGCACCAGGGACAAAAACCAGGACATTCCCAGGACGGACGGGAAACCGGGACAGCCCAGCAAAAACCGGGACTGTCCCGGCAAAAACGGGACGAATGGTCACCCTATGTGGAATGAAATTAGTAGTGGAGGTGAAAGTATAAAGAAAATGTTTGTAGGGATATGCTATAAACCACCAAATATCTGTGAGATTGAGGAAGCTAAAATACTTTTGCAAATGGAGAAGGCATCAAAACTAGGTCTAAACTAACATGTTTGCATAATGGGTGATTTTAATTATCCAGATGTAGCCCTTGTACCCCCACCCTAAGTGAGATTGGGGTAATCTGCTTCTCTGGCTACTCCATTTAGGTGTTGTGCTGTATCTGTGTGGCAACAGAAGGGCTGAGTGCTAAGCGGTGTTGTGGGGAGAACAGGACAGGTTTACAGGTTACGTTAGTCGTAGGTGCAGCGCCTCCAGTCCACATTGGTCCTTTGGATGGAAGGAGAATCCATACTGACACCTTGTTCTTGATTCTCAGACAGTGATCACACTGGTATTGGTACAACTGTGTTTATTGGTAGGTACATATCTCACAGCATGGTATTGCTTTCTTCTTTGCGTGGTGCTCCTCCTGAGGCCTCCTAGTGAGACCCAGGGTATCTGGTACTCACTCCACAGGGGGAGGAAAGAGACACACCTACTTTTGTGAGAGTGCCAGTATTTATACCCTTTGGGTGGGATTGTAACTCTGTCTCATAACAAGACAGATCTGGATACTGATAGGCCATCACATCCAGTATGTGGCCCAATCAGTACCCACCCCTCAAGCTAACACTCTCTGGCTGTTTCTAGGCCCGCCCTTGGATACATCCAATGTATCCAAGGCTGCAAAAGCACACAGGGCCTTTTTGAAGGAATTAGCCCATCCACTGCCTGCACCTAACAGGGCTTATACTGGTAGGGCACTGGAAAAACAAGTAGTAGCTGGAGGCTAGGGTACACAGACATTGACTGGGGCAACAAGATTAGCATTACAACCAAAGGAAACAGGTTTTTGGGGGTGCTTAAAGACAATTATATGACCCAAATTATTGAGGAAAAAACCAGGAGAGGGGCAATATTGGATTTAGTAATGTCAAACAATGTAGAAGTAATAACAAATGTCCTGGAACATTTGGGTAACAGTGGTCAAAACATGGTCTCATTTGAAATAAATTATCAAAAAACAGATTACTTGGGTTCAACAGAGACCTTAAATTTTAGAAAGGAAGATTTTAATAAACTGAGGACTAATCTACAAGCAATACACTGGGGTGATGTTTTTGCAGGGAAAAATGTAGAAGATAAATGGGCAGTCTTTAAAACATTGTTAGAAAAGCACATACATCAGTGTATACATTTGGGTAATAAGTATAAAAGAAATAAGTCAAAACCAATGTGGCTAAATAAACAGGTAGGAGAGGAAATGGAAAAGAAGAGGCAGGCGTTTAGATTCTTTAATTCACAAGGGACGGAGGCATCATATCAGAATAATAAGGAATGTAACAAAAATTGTAAAAGGGCAATCAAATTAGCAAAAAGTATGATGAAAAAAGGATTGCAATAGAAAGTAAGATCAACCCTAAAAAGTTCTTTAAGTACCTTAATAACAAAAAAATGAGAAAAAAAAATATAGGACCCTTTCAGTGTGAGATGGGCAGGCAGATTATTGGAGATAAGGAAAAAGCAGAGGTATTAAACAAATTATTTGCCTCTGTGTAAAGTAACCAAGGCACCTGGCCCCGGTGGCATACATCCAAGAGTTCTCAAGGAGTTAAGTTCAGTAACAGCCAAACCATTATATTTCATATTCAAGAATTCCATTTCCACAGGCTTAGTTTCACAAGATTGGCGTAAAGCAAATGTGGTGCCTATATTTAAAAAGGGAGCTAGATCACTACCAGGGAATTACAGACCTGTAAGCCTGACTTCAATTGTGAGGAAACTTCTTGGGTTTAATACGGGATAATATTCATGAATACCTAATGGAAAACAATATTATTAGTAATAGTAAGCATGGATTTATGAAGGATAGATCAAGCCAAACTGACCTTATTTGTTTCTTGAGGAGATAAGTAGGAATTTAGACCAGGGTAATGCAGTTGATGTAGTCTACTTAGATTTTGCAAAGACTTTTTATACGGTTCCACACAGAGGTTGGTGTACATAATAAAGCAAATTGGACTCTGTAAAAATATATGCACACCTGGTTTGAAACTGGTTGAAAGATAGACAACAGAGGGTTGTCATCAATGGAACTTTTTCAGGTTGGGCTAAGGTCAAGAGTGGAGTACCTCAGGGATCGGTACTAGACTCCTGTTTTTTAACTTGTTTATTAATGACCCTGAGGTTGGCATCAAGAGCAAAGTCTCCATCTTTGCTGATGATGCTAAATTGTGTAAGGTAGTAGAATCAGAGCAGGGTGTAATTTCTCTCCAGAAGGACTTTGAGAGACTGGAAACTTGGACAGGTAAATGACAGATGAGGTTTAATACAGATACATGTAAGGTTATGTATTTAAGAAGCAAGAATAAACAGATGACACAAATTAACTGGGGATAAATTGGGGGAATCCTTGATGGAGAAGGATTTAGGAGTGCTTGTAGACAACAGGCTCAGTAATAGTGCCCTAAGCCATGCAATAGCTGCAAAGTCAAACAAGATCTTTTCTTGTTTTAAATGGGCAACGGATGGAAGGGAAGTAAATATAATTATGCTCCTTTACAAAGCATTAGTAAGACCACACCTTGAATGTGGAGTACAATTTGGGGCACCACTCCTTTGAAAAGACATTATGGAACTAGAGAGATTGCAGAGGAGCCACCAAATTAATAAAGGGGATGGACAATCTAACTTATGAGGAGAGGCTAGCTAAATTAGATTTATTTACATTAGAAAGAGGCATCCAAGAGGGTATATGATAACTATATACAGTACAAATATATTTGGGGACAGTACAGGGAGCTTTCAAGGGAACTATTCATCCCAAGGGAAGTACAAAGGACTCGGGGGCATCCCTTTAGGTTGGAGGAAAGGAGATTTCACCAGCAACAAAGGAAAGGGTTCTTTACAGTAAGGGCAGTTAAAATGTGGAATTCATTACCCATTGCGACTGTGATGGCAGATACAATGGATTTGTTAAAAAAAGGTTGGACATATTTTTAGAAAGGAAAGGTATACAGGGATATACCAAATAAGTACAGTATACATGGGTAGAATGTTGATCCAGGGAATAATCCGATTGCCAATTCTTGGAGACAGGAATAAATTTATTTTTCCCCTTATGAGATTTCATTGGATGATATGACACTGGGGGTTTTTTGTTTGCCTTCCTCTGGATCAATAAGTAAATATAGATATATTTATAAAGTATCTGTCTAAATTTAGCATAGGTTGAACTTGGTGGACATATGTCTTTTTTCAACATCATCTACTATGTAACTATCTATACACTGTATAAGCATTAACATATGGCAAACTTACTTTAATCAGAATGAGAGAAAGTAGAAAATATGTGGGGTAATAAAATGCATCTCACAATAATAAGTCCCTTTATGTTTTGTTTTTCCATTGTATTTCAATGTAAAACAGTTTGTCATTTACAAATACACAATACATACACTGCTCCCCCTAAATACACATACACTACACCCCCCAAATACGCATACTACCCCCCCAAACAAGCACACACACTACCCCCCAAATAGACCCACATCCCCTTAAATACACACATTACTCCCCCAAATACACACACTACTCCCCACAAAACATGCCCACTCACTACCCCCCAAATACTCTCACTCTACCCCCCAAATACACACACACACAATACCCCCAATACATATGCACACACTACTCCCCCAAAATCACACATACTAGCCCCCCAAAATACACACACACTAGTCCCCCAAATACACACACACTAGCCCCCACAAATAAACACACATTCTAGCCCCCCAAATACACACATACGTGCCCCCCAAATACGAACACACACCAGCCCCCCAAATACACTCACACTATCCCCCCAAATACACATACACTACCCCCCAAACACACACACCACACACACACTACGCCCCTACAAATACACACACACTACCCCCCAAATATACAGACACACCACCCCCAAATATACACACATACTACACCCCCAAATATACACACACACACTAACCAGCCAAATACATACATAAATACACACAACCCTCCCCCCAAATACACACACTCACATATACCCCCCCCCCCAAATATATATGTGTACACTTACATTGTTGTTGCCTCTCTCCCTCACTGTGCTGCCGGTACCTGGGAGGGTGGCTGGCCGGCGCTGGTCAGACCTCTTGTTGCCACTGGTCATTTCCCCAGCTTGTGACCTGCCTCTTGCACTGTCCCATGCCGGGCTTCTCGACCCCTGAACTAGGTGAATATAAGTTGCACTTTTTATATTCACTGTATCTTGACAACGGTCCAAACAGGGACTGAAACGTTGATCCCACAATAAACTTTCACGTTTTTACTAAGTCCTCTTGAGTGCTGGCTATTGCTATTTTTGTCTTAACCCCGCTTCCTGTGGAAGTCTGAGCACCTGTGGAAGTTACAGATGCAGCGGCCGTCATTCGAACAATCACACGTTGTATACCTCGGAATACCCATGTCATGGCGTGTGATTTCTTCCAACCTTACCATGTGTTGACTCGTTTTTATCGTGTGCAGAAAATCGCATTTTAGTGTTCTGTTCTGGTTTTTAAACACCTGCAAATTGACACAGTAGCACAGTAGCACAGTAACAAAGTACTCTACATATTACAATTCATTCATTTCTGCCACGGATACGCAAAGAATTGCACCCAAAGAAATCATAATCCATGAAATTCAAACAAATCAACCGCGGTAAACACAGGCGCGAATGCCGCGTGGAATACAGCAGAGCACACGAAAATGGCTCCATGAAATGTTCGAATTATGTCCGCTGCATCTGTAACAAAAGAATTAATGTGAGTGCTCTTTCAAATGTATCACTAACTTGCTACTGCCAGTGTCTTGTGTCCATTATCATCATCATCGTCGTCGTCGTCGTCGTCGTCGTCGTCGTCGTCGTCGTCGTCGTCGTCGTCGTCGTCGTCGTCGTCGTCGTCGTCGTCGTCGTCGTCATCATCACCCATTTTCATTATCTCATTGTCGACTAGCAAATGACATTGTATTTACATTTTCTTTTCATCTTGTGGGGGCCCAAACTGCATTGCCAGCCACAACAACCATAACATCTACTGTAGGTTGGAATTGACACTTGGAAGGCAAGCCACCAAATGTAACATCAAGGTTAACCTACAGTAGTGCATAGCTTGCTTAATGTATGCACTGTATGCATTATATCAGATTATTCTGTTGTATTATGCGTTATAACATGATATTCTGTGTTATGAAAAAGTGCAATAACTTTGGCAACAGTTGTACTTTGGGTGATGTCCTTAGCACAGAATGAACTTTATAACCAAGTCTGAGGTCTGAGGAATCATTTGATTATAAGCTATGACATCTTCCAGAGCGGAAGTAACATTACAGTTTTATTCCCTTCAATTGTTGTTCTCATTAATGAATACAGAGTTACTATTAAGAAACATTAATTTAGATTAAAGTCAAATTAATTTGGGTAGTAGAGTTTAGGGTAAAGGGTGATGTCATCTCGATTAAACTTCAAATAATGTAATAATGCTACGCTCATTAGCACTGCTTTTTGACACTAATATACTGTATATGCTGTATATATGATATGAGGGTGGGTGTTGGGGTTCTGGTAGCTTGCTGGGTTAATGCAGCTGTGGTTGCTTGGTGGTGTGGCTCCTCCCCCCCAGAGTTTAAAGCTCACCCCGCCCCACCTTCCAATTAGCAGTTTTTATCATAATCCTGTGTATCACAGACCCAGTATGTTTTTTCTCCCTCCAGCAGTAAAGAGAGGTACTGCCCATGAGAATTGTACCAGGTAGTGTTAGGACCTGCAAATTGGTCATGCCATGATGTGGCTGCAGGCTTATAATACTTTGGCCTAAGGGTTTAACTAAATGACCCTTACTCATCAGCAGATAAGCACTGACGTATTGTACTATATGCTGTGTCATTTTGTATGTTGCTCAGAGCCTTTCTGTGTTTGTTCAAATAATGTAAGTTTTGTTGAATATTATCTCATGCCCATTACCTTGCAAAATACTTTTTTCTTAATAAATAGAGAAAATGTATAATGCTTTTAAAAGCATTGTACAATGCAAATAAAGGCTAAATGGGGATGTAATTGAAGGCAACATATACTGTAGTAACGTTCAAACAACAGTGCCTGTTACTGTATATTTTTGTTTTATTGTACAGTATGTCTCTTTTTTATTGAACTGTTTCTCTTGAGCCTTTAAATAGAGATGGGAAACATTGAAACAATGAGTGTGAAATCAGAACCTACCAGATCCTTATATTCTATAGTCAAATTGCTTAACATTTTTCAAATCAAATCCAAAACCCAAGTTATTTAAAGACAAAACAAAAGCACCAAGCCAAGTGCCAACCTCTAGGTGTTTTGTTTTCAGATAATTTTCCAAATAGTTTTTATGACTTTATAACTAAACATTATATTGATTTATTTGGCTATTTTAGCATTTTCTTCCATTTCCCCCCCCCCCCCATAATTTGGTAAAGATCAAATCCAGTTTTGGCAAAACCAGAACTAACCCATATTTTTTTTTTAGAACCAAAACCATGTCCACTACAAAAACACGAAAAAAATTAGAACAAAAATACAAGTGAAAATGTGCTCCATTACCTTTTAATGCCAGTTTTACATATGGCAGTTTACAATGCATGCACCATTTTTATTGGTTTAATTTTACAGTACTTGGTTTAGTACTTATCCATTTAGCTTGAAGCTTTTAGGAATTACAGTATGATAACTTGAGTCAAACTAGTTCAAAAGTTGAGCTTGATTAATGATGCAAAAATAGATTATTGCCACCTCCAATTACAGCGGAAAATGTAATTAGCTTTTTGCTAGTTATAATGAATGTCAATTAACACACGACTATCAGTGGCAGTAAAAAAATACTCCTACAATGTCTGGTTAGTCAATACATTTTTTCAAGGAAAAACTGTTAACCACTCATTCTACACTTAATATACTCATAGTAATTGGTATGATGCCTGAAAAGAACAAAAGTGACTATGGTGTGAAATGTCTATCTGTCCAAAATACATATCAATTTAGTTTTCTAATTTGGTAAAGAACAAGAAGAATTACATCATGCTTACATGCAAAAGATAGGCTTCTTATTCTTACGATAATAATTATTACAATTATTCTTAATATGATCTATGTTTGAATGTTATATGAATCTGTAGGAAAATGGTAAAGCCCCATATTTGCAATTAGCTAAATAATAAATAAATAACATGTTCAGTACAGACCCTAAAAATATAGTTTATTGTAATAAATGTAGAAGAGCATAATTCTGACGTTTGGTTCATCATTGGACCTTCATCAGGGCTCAAAATATAATACACCAAACATGACAATGTATACACTATAAGTAACAAGAGAGAAAGCATGAAAATGCCCATAACTTAATTTAATTTTATAGTATGTGTGTATGTATATTTGTATTCATATACAGTAGTGCCATCCAAGTACTGACATCATGGGAGATTTAGGACAGGTTAGAAAAAGGCTACGTTCCGGGAGGACAAAAAGAGAGGAGCTTTGGTAAAAGGATGTATTTATAAAGCGATACAACAGACCAGCCTTCCCTTTATTTGTTATGTTATAGATAGGGACAGTGCCCTTTAAGATAGGATCCAGGAAGATGGCTAATGAGTTGGAAAGCAGCACTCAACAGAGGCCCGCTGGAAAGAGGGCACTGGGTGTCAGTGGATCAGCTCTTCCCGCAGATCTTCACTAGTATATGTCTCAGTCTGTATTGAAGTGGCAATTCCCATGATGTCCAAAAGTTTTCGTTGTCCATTACAGAAGACCAGCTAGGATTCTTGTAATGGGTCCAGCTTAAATGGGGTATTACAATATAAAGAACGCTAGATGGCGCTCTACTACACCCAAAAAAAGTGATGTGAAAAATTATATATCTATATATCAAATATTAAACATACAATGTGTATAAGTAACAGTAAACAGTGAAATAAACAAATAAAAAAGTGAAATAAAGGCAAAACCACTTATCACTCGACCCTGTAGATAAGACTGTTTCAAAAGTCTAGGAGATGCACTGTTGATGGAGATCCAGGGGAGCGTCGCCGAGTGCCCAAAAAAGAAGAAATGTGGATAGTGTAATACAGTAAAATTGTGATATTAAATAAATAAAGTGCTTCCAAATTCCTACTCACAAACAAAGTAGAAAAAGGAGCATGTGTGCCAATCTGGAACTATATTTCATCCCAGTCTGGAAGGTGTGGTACATGGGTCAGCAATCTCAAGGATAAGAGAAAACAGCCATGGTGCAGATCAAAATGACAAGATTTATCAATAAAAAGCTCACAAATGGAGGCTTACAGCAGTATGAGAAGTAAAAGCATTGAACTAAAGACCCAGCTGTTCAATGCTTTTACTTCTCATACTGCCATCAACAGTAAATGGGGTATTACAAATGGGTATTCCCATAATTGTAGGGCAACGAAGTAGACAAACCTCCATCTGAGTGTTAAGCATGGGCACTTATGGAAGTACAAGATTTGTGAATGAATACTGTAATGCTGTACAATATTGTCAGATGTGAATGATGTGCCTCGTACCTGAGGACATAAATAAAGATGTATGTTGTACTACAAGAGTTCCTGGTGCCCATTATGTTCCATCCTTGATATTTCATCACCCAGCCACCTAAATCCAGCAATGAGTCCACGTACCCATGCTGAGTAGCCAAACACTACACACCAATGTAATCTCCCTAGAAGTCGGGGGGGAGGGTTATACCCATTATATATCCATGGTATCTAAAACATCCAGTTTTTACTTAAACTATATAAAAAAAGTCCAGGAATGTATTTACCCATATCATCTTCTATCACCAGAAAAGTTTGAAATGTTTCAACCCCTATGGACAATGCCAAATTTGGTGGTTCTTTACAATATGGTCCAAGAGTATCGTCATTCTGTAAAATTGACCAATGTTTGTGTATATACAGTATCACTTGACATACAGTATGAACTAACTGTTGAGAAGGTTGTAGTAAAAACGAACCTTTATAGTATGGCAATGGGCAATCTTCTTTATACTCTAGATGTGTTAGGCAGCTATCCAGAACATGGGAAGAGCAAACTCTTTCTGTAAAATGATCCTTCATTTTTTTTAGTTTATCCGGTTTCTGTAGTAAAGAATTAAGTAAATGGGTAAGCTGATGTGAGGAGGCATGGAAGTGTATTTAGATGATTGAATTTTCAGAAAAGAGTAATATGTACCTTACAATCTTTAATGTATATCTCTAAATCCAAAAATTAAATAATAGGTCTGTTCCATGCCAAACTAAATTGAATACTATAGGAAAAAATAAAAATAATCCACAAATTCTGTAAGTAGTTTTACAATCAGTAAATACATCATCAATATACTGTAGCACAAATATTCTGTAGCTTAATATATGATTGATAATGTGAACCAAAAATATATGTGTTTTCATATACTGTACGTCCATATTTAAATTCGCATAGGCAGGCCCCAAATTGCTGCCCATAGTCATACCCTAAGTTCGCAGGAATATATATTTTTTTAAATTTTAAGTATTTTTTTGTATAGAACCAATTGTAAAAGTATATTTAGAAAGTCCACAGGGGGTATTGATCATGTTCCCTATCTAAGGCAATTTGAACTGCCTTAATACCAGTCAAATGTGGTATATAGGTATAAATAGAATTTACGTCTATTGTTACAAGGATGTCAGTCTGTGAGTTAAAGTCAAAACCACACAATTTCGATAAAAAAAATCAGATGTTTTAAATATGAGGGTATTATGACTATGGACGTCTGTAGAAAACTATCTAAATATTGTCCTATCAGTTGTAAAATGGACTTGGTGGTACTGATGCAGTGGCCATTATTCGAACACTTCACGCGTCATGTACATCGGAATCCCGATTTGAAACCGCGGGATGAATTCCAGCCATCCCACACTAAGATGCGAGCGTGGCGAGTGCAGAAAAATGAATTTTAGTGTTCTGGCTTTGAAAAACATGAAATTGACACAGTAGCACAGTAGCACAGTACTGTACACATTACAATTCATCCATTTTATTGCAAACGAAGAAACAGAATCCATGAAATTCAAACAAAATATCCGCCATAAGCGCGGGTGCCTCGTGTGATTGGCCGCGTTCATGCTGCGTGGGGAACAGCAGAGAACTCAACATCGGCGCCGTGATGTGTTCGAATAACGGCCGCTGCATCAGTAGCAATGATCGGCCTACCTGGTGAATTAAGGAGTGTCTTGTTCACTTTGGTAATAAATGCAGTTCTGTTATGATAGGATGGGTTTTTTTTTAAACTCAGCTGTAGTCTTATCTATCCAGTTCGTATCTAAAGCATTAAGTACAAATTTTTTAATAATTCATTGAAATAGTAAAGTAGGATCATAGGAAAAAGGTGGATCACGAGTATCACCACATTGGTGTAAAGCCTCTCTCCTGTAGTCCTCATAAGGTAACACCACTACTTCACACCACTTATCTGCAGATTTAATAATATGGGTGAGGGAGTGGCTCACTGAGTAAAGACACTGACTGGCACTGAGAGTTTGAAGCAGAAGATCTGGTTCAATTCCCGGTGTTGCCTCCTTGTGACCTAGGGCAAGTCACTTTATCTCTCTGTGCCCCAGGCACCAAAAACATAGATTGTGCCTGCAAAATGTCTCTGTAAAGCTCTATGTTAAACTAGCAGCGCTATACAAGAACATGCTAAACAAAATGTGTACAGTAGGATCTAGTTTAAGCACCATACATTCACTCTCTGGTAAACTATTGCTTGGAGAATACTGTATGTGATTTTTTTCTGGCACTTATGTAACACAATTTCTCCCCCTCACCCCCTGGGAGATGTGTGGCTATGTTGTGTGATGCAATGCAATATCTGTGGCTCACAGGAAACCTGAGCCTCCGCTTCTGAGAACCTGGGGTGTACCTGAGTTGATGCTCGGTAGCGCCTCCGCCTATAATGGGATTCTACTATGTGGAATGACCCCGTTAAGGACAATAAAGAATACACATGGGTAAAACATAACAGTTTACAGTACACATCAAAGAACCAATAATAAAGTGTAACGCCTGTATGCCTGCAGACCTGGCCAGTCCCCAGTACTGAGGTGGGTAAGGGTATAACACGCACCCACAGCAGTGAGGGTGTGCCCAGAGTGTGGTAAGCTGCGTTGCCGGGCCTGGTGAGAAAGGGTTAACGTGATACTTGCTGAGTCCGGGGTTCCAGAAGTCAGAGGGTCAATAGCCAAGAGCCGTGGGTCAGGGGCAGGAGAAAGCAGCGTAGTGAGGTCCAAAGCCGAGTCCAGGGGTTGCGAGGTACACGTAGTCAAACAAGAGCCGAGATCAAATCCAAAGGTATCCAACAGGGGCAGAGATAGGAACAAGAGCTGTAACAGAGAACAGAGCTTGGCATAGACAGCTGCACACAGGAGTCACAGAAGAACTATGCAGAGCAAGGAAGGAGAGGGCAGACTGGGGTTATAAATGCAGGAGGACCAATGATAGCAAGGGGTGGAGCGGAGGCCTGTCTGATTGATCCCAGGGATAGGTCCAGGTGAGCAGGGAGGGATTCAGAGAGGTGAGTAGTTGAAATCGCCTGCAGCCGATGGGGAGCAGAGCCAGTGGCACGGGAGGACGAGTAAGAGGATCGGGTGTGCGCGTACTCTGTAAGCTTGCCGTGCGCGCGGGAGGATGTGGCGTGCGCCTCAGAGGAGCGGCACGGTGTGGGGGCAGGAGAGGTAAGGAACCGAGGGAGCGGGGAACCGGAGCTGACAGCCGCACTGGGAGCTGAGGTGACGGGGACCCGCTGAGAGGCGCGTGTCCCCTGATCCCTTACATAAAGGTGACACCTACTCACAGGCCTCGCAGGACCATGTCCACACCCCAGTGGAGTTTACCCCAATGAACAAAGGTGCTCCAGGCACCGGCCCATCCCAGTGTCCAAAGGAGAAATCACCCACCCAAGTGTGTGAGACAGCGCTGCCCCCCCACTAGCCCGTGTATGGTTGGTGCACTTCGATGGGTACCTGCCGGGTGTGTCCAAACCCGGGCATGCAGTGATGCTGATGGTATTCACAGATCCAGTGAGGGTAACCGCGCAAGCCTCCACCTCTATGTGGGGTGGGTCCTGCATGGATTGTACCACCGTATGAAATGTTCTTTGTTGCAGGTGTCTAGGCCAGATCACCTGAGTTCAGAATGCAGCCGCGTCCTGAATGTGTCCCTCACTCTGGTACTACGGGGCAGTGTCCCTATTTATGGGCCTGTCCCTGTAGCAACCACAAGCTGAGGGGAGTGAGGACCTAGCTGGGGCCTAAGGGGGTCTCTGGCCAGTGCAGAGGGTCACTGACTCCCTGAACACACACCCTACCCTTCTGCTGTTCCAGCTATCACTGAATCACTAACTGCCCAACTGTCTAACTGCCTTAACTGTTATAACTGTCAGCGCAAGCTCCCACGCGCCAAACTGCCTCTCTCTCTTAACCCCAATTGCAGCAGCCCTATTGGCTAGTTCGTACCACGTGACTTCTGCCCTAGAGGCTCATGGGACATGTAGTCCCCACAGAGAACCTTTCCCTATTGGCCGCCGCTAGCACGATCTTCTGCGCATGTGCGCTATTTGTAACGGCTGCCGCACTAGAGGAAGACACTGCGCATGCATGCACAAAGGCAAGATCGCGGCGTCCTGAGTACTTGATCTCGTCGAAGGTCTGGCGAGGTGCTCCCAACTCCGGCGGTCCCCATACTCTCCCCAGCCTCATCGAAGGTGCGTGCACGCCTACGCCGACACCCGCATTACCCGCAGCGCTCCCATTCGCAGCGGAGGTGAGCGGAGGTGAGGGAGACAAAGGGAAGCCCAAGGGGGACCCTGGCCACATATAGATCTTTTCTAAGAAGGTGAATAAAAGTATTTACTGATGAGTTGCGAGTAGATGGCATAAACTGGGATTTGCATTTAAAAGTCTTAATGTCAGTATAAAAGGACTTCAAATTCAAGTGTGTTCAAATCAGAATAGATCTACAGGTACTTCAAACTGGAAACGATTAAACCTGGTATAAGGTATGTACATACTGAATGTTAAACCTCTAGATAACACAAATAATTAATCATTTGTTAGCAGTTACAAACAACAAAAGCCCCTTTATATTGGGAACCTCGAGAATGAATGTGGGGTGAGTTATTTTACTTTTTCAAGTCCCCCCAACTTGTCTTTTGTTTACATGTTTGCCTAAAAAATTAGGCTTAATATGTCGATGAAAGTCCAATCTGGAATACGATGAGGAAAGTTTTTATTTATAGTATCTTTGTGAGAAGTAAAATGTATCTGAACATTTCTAGACAGAGACATCCATATATAAAATATTATACATCGCATATGCATTAACCTTTACCCCTTGCATACGCACTTACCATAACACCCTCCGACTGTCTCTGTAAGTTCCCCCTACTTACCACTTAGATTGTAAGCTCTTCAGGGCAGGGACTCCCTTTCCTAATGTCTACTTTTATGTAGGCATTGCTTATTCCTATTATGCCACGTGTATTACTGCTGTGAAGCCCTAGGTTCATTAATGGTGCTATTTAAATATAGATATGCATACATACTTGCATACTTTGAATAAATGCTCTTTTCTTTAATAACCACAAGACCTTTAACTTTTTCTGAATTTAAAAGAAATGCTGCACTTTCTCATCCATCAATACTGTCATTTTACATAAGTTCTTTGTGGATAGCTTTATTTTTAAGTGTTCTAGTGAACATGATGCATGCATGACCTTCAGATTTTTTTTCCCCCTGTCTTTTCAATTTGGATAGTAACTTATTGGAGTAAGTATTTCAACTTCTGATGTTTCTTTTAGTATTCAAAGCCATTATACAGAAGTAAAATATAAAAATATAAAAACAATGTATTGAGTAACACGAACGCACAGCTTCAGAAACAAATACCCTACTGTTTTCGCCATCAAAATCATCATTCTTATGGGACTGTGACAGCTCAGCCTCATGAGGATGACGGTTTTGAGGCTGAAACCAGTCAGGTTTTTTCCCCGATATGTTTCTGGTTGTTTTGTGAGTTACAGTACAGGCATACCCCGCATTAACGTACGCAATGGGACCGGAGCATGTATGTAAAGCGAAAATGTACTTAAAGTGAAGCACTACCTTTTTTCCACGTATCGAGGCATGTACTGTACTGCAATCGTCATATACGTGCTTAACTGATGTAAATAACGCATTTGTAACAGGCTCTAGAGTCTCCTCGCTTGTTAACAGCTTCGGTACAGGTAGGGAGCCGGTATTGCTGTTCAGGACGTGCTGACAGGCGCATGCGTGAGCTGCTGTTTACCTATTGGGCGATATGTACTTACTCGCGAGTGTACTTAAAGTGAGTGTCCTTAAACCGGGGTATGCCTGTACTCAATAAAAGTTTGATGTTTTGATATTTGACTTCCATTTGTGTTGAATATTTCCACACTGCATTTTTAAAAAACACCTTTTTATTGCTCATTTTAGTGCTAAGAGGTAAAACAGGCTGCTGGTTTTTGTGGTTAACCCCTTTCACACACATACAGTACTCATCATGTGCAAGTGTGTATGTGACAGTCAATATTGAAAAAACAGTAATTGGCGATATGAGGGAATATCAACAATTTTTCTTAATGACATTCACTAAAGCCATATTACAGTAAAGTAATGATAAAAGGCTTTTAACAGCGGCGATGATGCAGAAATATTTTTAAAATGCTCTATGCAAATGAGCAGGAAAATTAGTAAGTATCTCAAAATTACTTATTCACATGCTATTCACTAAAATTCGAGATGTCTCGCATCATAACTATGTAAATAATACCCACTGTGTACTGTACATAGGCAAGACAAAACTAGCCAACCTATAATATGTGATAAAAATACATTAAATAAACAAAATATGAATTTTTAAATATTTTAATCCATTAGGAGACCAAAAGACCAACTAGGCTGGGGCAACCCTGAAATAGAAAACAATAAATAGGATATGTTTGTCTCTAGGGTAATAACAACAATCAATATGGATTGGCCAGATATATTTTAATATTGCACTTTTTATTAAAATAATAATTATCTGTTTAATATGGTTTTAATACGTTCATTAAAGTTAGGTTTTTATTTTATTTGTGGCAATTACTACAGTATGCAGGTTAGACAGAGAAACTCAGTTGATTTTTCTGTGCAATAGTGTCCCAATCTGCACTAAAGTTCATGAATCAGGAGAAATATGTCCTTTTTCCCCAATACAATTTGCAAAAATTGTATGTTTTGCTAAAATTAGTCAGGCATTAAAAATTAATCTGCATTGCAATTTCTCCATGTTTTTAACATAAGATTTGCTTACTGCAGAGAGATTATTAACAGGACACACATCATGTGGCTTGTGTGGGTTAGCAATGCAATAGGACTCTGGGAGTGTTAATACAGATACACACACTGTAGTCTACTGTAGTTATATTGGAACAAGAGGAGAAATGGCTGAAGATTTAGACAATATTACACAACATAAATCTGTGAAAGACTGTACATATTACCGCGCTCCTCCCTATAGAAGTTTGCTGCTGGTAAAAAGATAGGCATGGCATATAGAAAAACAAAAAGAACAATTCCTGCGCTCCTACCAATTAGGCTAAAATAAAATAGTGATCTCATGAGTAAGGGTTATTTAGTTAAACCCTTTGGCCAAAGTGTTATAAGCCTGTAGCCAACGTCAAGGCATTACAAAATTTGTAGGTACGTAAACTGAATATATGTAATTATTGTCCTATGGACTAGTGAATGCCTTGAAGAGGTTAAATAAAACATATGCGTTTGTGAGTAGTGCAATTAAAACCTGGCTAAAGCCAGTATCATAGTTACATTACTATAGAGGTAACCTGTGGGTGCACAAATTCCTGATGTGAATTTAGTAAAACTTACATATACTTCTTTCGGTCAGCCTTATAGTAGGGGAGTGTATAAGGCTGACAGAAATAAATATATGTAAGTTTTATTATATTCCTCGGCTTCTTGCTGTCAAATGAGGCTGTATAGGCTTTTATGGGCCCCTCAGGTCACATTTTCTGCAAATGGTTCCCACAGCTCTGATTGGCCAGTAAAAAACATGTGTTTTTCCTTTTTTTTTTGGTGAAGTCATGTAAGGGAAATGAAGCCAGCCAATCAGAATGGCTGTGCTTCCTTTCCCTTTAACATGACATCATCAAAAGCAACATGGTCAATCAGCACATATTATATAGGCACAATGTACCCACTGTACCAATGAATGGGTGAAGGGTGGGAGTGGTTGCCTGGGGTGGGTGGTAAGGCCTCCTGGGTGGGTAGTGGCAGAGAGTGGGTTAACCCCTTAATTACTTTCGAGTTTATTAACCGCTACGGGGATTAAGGGGCTAGGGGACATTATGATGTATTTTGCTATGTATTCTTTCTGGCAACAGAGGACAGGGACCTGCAGTAAGCTGACAAGGACAACATTCATATTGCCAGGGGTAAATAGAACGGTTTTATTTACTTTATTTATGCTGGCTAATGTTGTGTTTAATAATGGGCAAATATTCTATTATCCATATCTGGATAATAGTTATTTTGCCCATTAATGTACAGTATGTGTTTGGTGGGGGGGAGCTATATTGATTTAAATGTAGGACATGTTTTATTTTTTTTAAATAAAGGATTGGTACCGCAGGCCTGCGGGGACCCACTTGGACAACCCGAGGACCCCCGTACGCCAACCGGGCCCAACCGAGGACCCCTGGATGCCCACGGGTCCCACCTGAGGACCCACAGGGGACATGCGTGGAGAAGAACCGTGCGCCCCACAGCTGTGGGGGACTTGCAGGGAAAACCCAATGGCCCCCAGGCCACCGTGGGAACCACCTGAGGGCCCTCAGACCCACGTGGCAACAACCTGAAGGTGATTAAGGGGTTAGGGGACATTAGATTGTTTTTTTTAATTGTTCTGTATTGTTCGTAGCAACGGAGGACATGGATGGTGATGAGTATGAGGACGGCCTTCATCGTGGCAGCCTGGCATGGGCTAGTGCAAGATTTATTTACTTTATTTATGCTGCTTAATGTTGTATTTTAAATGGCCAAATGCACTATTATCCATATCTGGATAATAGTACTTTTTCCCATTACTGTACTGTATGTGTTAGGGGTCGAGGGGGGGAGGGAGGTGTATTTATTTAAAAGTATTGTTTATTATTTTGGGCACACAATTGGTACCGCAAGCCAGTGGGGACCCCCGGACTCCCACGGGGATCAACTGAGAGCCCCGGACTCCCGCCGGGATCACCCGGGGACTCCTGCAGGGATCACCCGTGGACACCCACCGGCCTGTTGTATTAATGGTGTATTTAAAACCAAAGACATCACATAAAACTCAGACAAAGCTCAAATCACATCCAGAAAAACTGATACATGGTGCAGTGCCTAAATATACATGTATAGATAACTAATAAATAAAATGGTCTTTTAGTTTAACATTTTGGCCAAATTGTTGTAAGCCCCTGAGCCAACTGCATGGCAGACCACGTTTCAAGGGTCCCTAACACTAATATAGATTCTTAATAACCTGTGCATTGCCAGGAACAATGATTTATAATAAATCTGTCAAAATTAGTTGCAAAGTTCTAAGTCTGATTGAAGCTTTTATTAACCTGTACATTACCAGGAAAAGCACTCTGTAATAGATTTGTCACAATCACACTGTTTGCAAGCAAGTTCCCCAGAGAGTGGGAGATGCCATAGAGTGAGCTTTTAACCATTTAAATGTGGGAGGGAGTGAGCTTCAAATAGGTAGGAGGTTGCCACCCTCCAATCAGCTAAGACTAGCTGAACAAGAATTATAAAACATACAGAACACCTACAAGCTCATATTGAACCCCCAAAATACCCACAACATATATATAAGCATATAAGTTTCACAGAGGAGTGCTACTGAGCATGGCAATATATATATTTAAAACCAAAGACATAACATAAAACACAGGCAAAGCTCAGTGCACATCTGGAAAAACTTATACACGGTACAGTGCCTAAATATACATGTATAGATAACTAATAAATAAAATGGTCTTTTAGTTTAACATTTTGGCCAAATTGTTGTAAGCCCCTGAGCCAACTGCACGGCAGACCACGTTTCAAGGGTCCCTAACACTAATATAGATTCTTAATAACCTGTACCCAGTAAGTTTTCTGGATGTGCACTGAGCTTTGTCTGTGTTTTATGTTATGTCATTGGTTTTAAATATATATATATTGCCATGCTCAGTAGCTCCTCTGTGAAACTTATGTAACGGGTTTTCCCCCCCCCAATCTCACATTGGCCCGGGTACTCTAATAACCAACCCCCATTACGTGTTAGTGTTTGGTGGTGCACCTGTAGGCAACAGAACTTCTGAGTCTCCCGCTTGATGGTATTAGGGGATGTCATCAGGACAGGTAGCTGAGGTAGTGGGTGCGAGTTCAACTTACATCATGTGCAGCGCCTCCACCTCATCAGGATCTGTGCTTCCGCAGGGAGATGGTCCTGGTGAGGAACTCCTTCTTGGTGGTGCCATCCACTGCTGAGTAATTTCTCACTCACACAGTGGGGGTATCGTTAACAAGGTCATCTTTATTGTAGACGGTGATGTAGCAGACTGCCCCATGCAGCTGCCGGCTCTAGCCGCACATCTCTCCGTGCTGTCCCTTCGCCAGGTACGCCCTCCCAAATTGGAGTGGGATTCCCTCTTCTCCTAGGGAGATCCTCTCTGCGCCAGGTCCCTGGACACAGAGCGGCTTAGACAGGCCGATTGGTCAACCTGGACCACTAGTTACTTCACTAGGGTCACAAAGTGTTCCTACAATCCCTTATGCAGGAAACTACAACTTCCCAACAACTTCCCACAGCTGCTGGAACACACTATCACTAACTGTGTTGTGCCTTATATACTTCAGGAGGCAGGCGCATCCCTGATGTCACTATCCAGGGACTCAGAGCATACAGCCACTCCCCTCCATACATAGGGCACCTCACCATGGGGTGAGGGAAAACCTCCATAACTACTGCTGGCATACCTGTACTTACCAGGACTTACTTCCAACAGAGAGGAAAGTAATATACCATTATTATGCATGGCTATACTTATATGCTTATATATATGTTGTGGGTATTTTGGGGGTTCAATATGAGCTTGTAGGTGTTCTGTATGTATTAATGGTGTGCCAGAAAAAAGTAAACAAAGATTTTTTGACTGTGTTCACGTCTTTTGCACCAGCCTTTAGCTGGCGCGTTTTTCTGGCATGCTTTTAAAGCAAAATTGACTTATCACTGCTTAGTGAATCCCACTGAATGGCAAAAACGTAGCGTTTGCCGTTTTTTGCCTGATCGGACAGATTTTTTTCACAGGGCTGAAAAAATGGCTTTTAAGGCTGATAAAGCGCTGTTATCACTGCTTAGTGAATCGCGCAGTAGTCTGTATCAGCCTTAAAAGCCACTTTGCATTCTTAAAGCAGTTATCACTGCTTAGTGCATAGCTCCCTGATACCTTGAAAAAGAGCTTGCGCTCTAAACGCGTTGGTGGAGGGCTCTAGGCCTGTCACGGTGACTTGTGACAGGCTGCAATTTACACCAAAATAACTGGGTTGAACAGGTACGAGACTTAGATATGATAAAATATAATGTATTCCTTGATAAAGGTGAACACACGAGATATACAAATAACAGGCAAAATATGGACACTTACTTAAAGGTTAGGACAAGAAAGCCATCAGGATACAGGATGGGCCATTTCTTCCATAATTCAGTTGACATCACAGCAATGCATGCAGATCATGAATGAAGACACATGAAGACATGAAGACATGAAGACAATTGAGTAAAGGTTGACTCTGGCTTATATACCATTTTAACCCTTCTCTTACACTCAAGGCACCAAGCTGTCTAGCAAAAATCCCTTTGAAGCTCTTTGAAGCAGATTTTTGACTTCCATTGTTAGTGTTAAGTATCACACTTAAAAACCACTCAGTTCCTTGGTTCCTGGGCCCAGCATAAACAATTAGGCAATTAGCCTTTGATTACCGGGCTATGTTAATTCCTGCAGGATGCTCTTCCTGCTTATTAACATAACAGATGGAGCCTGCAGTTTCCAGAACAGACCCAAACCACATATACATTTTAATACATACACATATTAAAATACCCGGTTCTGGTAGATCCAGCGGGTCCAAACTTTCCAGACCTTAATGCCGGAACTGGGACACCATATGATACGAGTTTCAGCCCGCTAGGACCTGGGGAACCGGAGTTACACAAATATCACATAAACCGTTTCATATTTTATTATAAAAATCTCCGCTAAAAAGAAATCTCAGCGTTTCACTAAATCCCCATTGAAAACAATGGGCTCCGCCGCCGTGGGTTTCAATGGAGCAACTCCGCCGTTGTAGTCAATGGAGTTTCCTGCCATAGACTTTCAATGGGGAAACGCCGCCATTGAAGTCTATGAGAAAATCCACAAATCTTAACATTCGTCCACACTCCGTCTGGTTGGTCTGAGGGGGCTTGGGAAGGGGCATGCATTAAAGCCGGAACCTTGGCTACATGCCCACCAAATTCCATCCCTCTGGGCATTCCAGAACCGGAGCTATAGACTTATACTTTTCAACATTTTATACTTAGTCATTTTTCTGCCACGCGGCTTTTCCCCCATTGGAATCAATGGCAAAAGTCCCAAACTTTCAAGGGAGTCCATACTCCGTCGGGATGGTCCAAGAGGGTCAAGGATGGTTCTGCAGCCATGCCGGAGCAGTGCGTACAGGTACCCCAAACCCTGGCCCTCTGGACCCTCCGGAACCAAAGATATGGACTCATGATTTTCAGCTTTTCACACTTAGTCGAAATCCTGAGCTGTTTCTGCCGCTGCCATTGGAACCTATGGCGTGACCCGCTCTCTCGGCACGACCCGTCTCGGGGGTCCAGAATTCGGGGACCCGGTGGTGGTCGAGTGGGGGGAGGCCTAGGAACTAGGGGCAAAAGAATTTTATTTCTAGGTGCTCTAGAACTGCAGATTCCACGCCACTTAACATTGAACTTGACTAAAGTGATTTAACTCTTTTAAAGGACATTGTATCCGCTTTGCGGTTTTGCGGTTTGGACGGCAGCCAACTCGTTCCTGGAAAACGCCGTCGAGGAATCTCCATTGAAGTCAATGAGCCCATTGACTTACGATGTGAAACCGCCGCTCCTCCTCTCGGACGCCACCTGTTGGTCTTCACGGGAAACAGGTCCAAAACAGTAAGATCCGCCATTGAAATGCATTGAGCTCTAATGGCGGCCTATGGGACTCTGCAAAATGTGCCTGAAAAGGCGGGAAAATTACACAAAGGGCTATAATCACTAAAGAAATATTAACCCTTGCCCTCCCGGATGGATCCCAGTATGTAGGTGATGCAAACACTGGCATAATACGATACATTTACACAGGGGAATAAACATTTGGATATTGAAGCGAGGATAAACACATTACTGGACCTCAGACCAGTTAACCCCTTGCTTCCCTGATGAGAGTAGAGGGTGGCCAAATGGGGTTGTAACCCCTTTAATCCCAGGCCAAATCCTCCCCATCGTCACAGTACCCCGTAATGCTGCTGTTTTTTTGTAGTTTTCATTAAATTCATTTTTTAATGGGCACACGCTCCCTTGGATAGCCTTCATTTTTTGTTTCTAGAGTTACTGGTGCCTGCTTTTTCCTACTGTTTCTCCTTCATAGCTCCCTGATACTCATGGTGTTGGTATACAGTGTCCACCAGTCACTATCCTGGCTCTCAAAGTTCCTGTATCCCCTCCACCCACCTCGGTACTGTAGGTCGTGGTCCTCAATGAACAGGTGCTACAGAGGCTGTACCTGCTCCAACACCTCCTCTCTCAGCCTAAGGAGGAGCATGGGGTTATTACATTTTGCATATACAGTACATAAACAACTGTAAACTTTCAGTAAGCAAGGGAGGTGTTGCTGTATCTTAAAGAAGCAGTGTCGTATTGAAAAAGTCTCCATCTCTCTCAATCTCTCCCCTTTCTTTATTTCTCTCAAAAATAAATGTAGCATATGTTTAAAATGTATGACGTTGATATGTATTTATTAATGACCCAACAAATTAGCCCCCTTTTAAACCTCTACAGTTACACTTTTAAACATAAAAAGCAACATTACATTCTTGAGGCTAGGCCATTATGTTCAGCAATTTCTGGCAATACTTTATATAAATGGTCAATTCAATTATTATACAAAGTAGCTGGTAAACATTGCCTCCAAAATGTAGGGATGGTGGTCAAAAGCTCCACTTTTTAATGTTGCTGTGCATCAAATTTGCTATTTTTGGATGATCCAAACCATCTCTATTGAGATCATCTCAGGAGACCTGCAGGGAAAATTGCATAGAAAATCCCTTGTGGGAGGATTTTCTATGTATTACTCTCTGCCGATAGCACGCCGGGCTGTTGCTGTTTTCCCTGCTGTTTTCCCCGCTGATCCGGAAGTTATGTCACAGCCGCCGGTCATCTGACCACCCACTGCGCCGGAGCAGTTGCAGGAGGGTTGGCAGCTTGAAAGATCTTCAGCACATCGTGGTGTTACGGCGCCACACATTGATTTTGCAGTCCCTGCTGGGTGGATGATCACCTAGCGTGACGGAGTTTTTACAGAAGGGTTGGCGGCTAAACAAGCGACATGAGGATCGTGAGGCCACGGCGCCATTAACTCCATTCAAAAGTGAGTCTTTCTATCTCAACATTATTAGTGCTTATTCAGAGCTAGTTGCTGGGAAAGACTATTTATATGTTCACTTATTTGGAGTCTGCCATGACCGATGTCCCTGAAAATGCTTTAATCAACATTCAACAGCATTTTGCATTTCTGAGCGCCTGGTGGGTTAACACTCTGTTCACCCGTTTAAACACATGCAGGGAAAATTAGAAAAGTCAGTCACCCTGCATACAGTACTTAGCTTACAAATTGTACAAAATGTGAGGTACATTGTATTTAGAAACTGAACAGTTAATTTGTCCACTTTTTATATTAAAGTACTTCAGTATTGTTTATATTATTACAAATACAACCTACTGTAAATGGACTGTTAGAAAATAATAATTTAAATCCCTCCGGGGGTGTGCACATGAATTAATTCATTTCTCCTGCATACCAAATGCTCCATAAAAGCTGTGCTTGGGGTTATTGTTCTGGAATAAAAAGTGACAAGAGTTGAGATGGGCGCATGTGCACAAATCTATTTCCCGGATTTTAGCTGATGTTATCCCAAAATCTGTTTTGCGGTGTAAACTCCACAAACGGATTTGGGTGCTTTCAATCTGCGTGGATTCCTCAAAAACCGCCAATGGATACAAACCATGGACTGATTTGCAGAATACAATCCTTGGATTCAGCAATCCATTGGCGGATTCTTAAGAATCCATCGACAGATTGCAAAATCCGCGCATGGGATTATACAAACTCATCCACTGGTTGTGGAATCCACAAATTGTATTGGTAATAGTAATAAAAAAATTGCAAAGCATTATTCACCATTTTTGAGATTAACCCCCTGAAATCTGCAGACAAAGTGTGCAGACCAAAGGAACTGGCCAATTCACTATGGATCAAGAAACGCCCCAAAATGTTGCCCATCCTAAGCAAGAGGCAAAGTTTGCAGCAATGTATGGTGCTAATGCCTGGCTTATTATTGTTTCTTGGACGTAAACTTTTTCCAATATTCCTTTAACAAAACCAAATACCAAATATAACATTTCATAGCAGTAGTTTTTTTTAACTATGGTACAGCACCACAGTACTGGCTGTAGGTAAAACAGTTAAATAATAAATAGTTTTTACTGTACAAAAACTTTACCAAAGTACTGTACTGTTTTAAAAACTACAATTGGGCTAAGTCCACCTCGTGATATGGCACCCCTAACATGCACCTTGATGTGATGCGTTGGCCTTGGTTTGACGTAAAGTTGGATTCTGTTCCTGAAATAACCTTTCTAGGGCTATCTGTGAAGATGACATCTTCAAACTTTTGGCCACTGTCAACCAAGCACAAGCCTGATCAACTCTCTTCGGTTTATCAACATCCTTATTCATGGACTAAACCGAGAAAAAAGTAAAAACACTAACTAATAACAGCAAAATGGAAGAGGATGAAGTGGAATGGTGTACTGGTGTCAGACCCAACAGGACTAAAACTTACAAGCACTGTTTTTCTCAATAAAATCTACGCAGCCAAGACTATGATAGATTTTGAAGAATTTGGATGGACGTAAAAAGAAGGGACCCAGCGGCGGGTATCCTTCCGTGGATCGGATCTGGCAGCGAAAGTTCTCAAAAATCCGCAGATCAGATTCAGACAGTTTTGGCCATCTCAACTATTACTTATTAAAAAATGTACATATTATCAACATTATTCTCTATATTAAAGAGTATAGTTTATGTGAAACAAGAAGTTTGTCCATATGACACCTCTACGTCCAACTGGGAACACTGACAGCACTTCAAATGCCCTTTTTGGTTAACCCAAGGGCCATAGCACTCCAGAGGTTACCAGTGATGAAAAGAGCACTGCATGGGAAGTCAGAACCGTCCTGTCCCAGGGGAAAAATTGGAAGACAATTGCAAAGTGCTTGCAATATTACAATTCTTTAATTCATTGTTTTTTATCTTAAGACTAGACAGCCAGCAAATGCAGGGAGAGATCTCCTGTCTCAAGTGTATGTCCGCCAATGCAACTCTCTGCGTCTGACGTAATTTTCGGTCCATTGCGTCTGTCTCCGGCTCCAAAACTCACCCTACGAGTTTCACAAATGATACATACTTCCTCCAGCCTTACTGCACCGACACACTTTATTCGAGCAAATACCCAGTATGTACCTGGCAGATACCTGGAATGCGCCGCTCCTCACCTCTGACAAGCCCCGTTGCATTTGCCTTCCCAGCCTGGGTTCATGCCTGGCTGACAGGCGGCTGATCTGTTAAATGATAATGATTAGGATTTAATAGGCTGCAATGCTTCGCGTGTCTACCAGATGGCATAAATTCATGAATTGTAATGCAGTATATATATATATATATACTGTGCAGTATTGCAGCCAGCGGGAATAAAATGCTTCAATCCCTGCCTGGAAAATAACCCAATGCTCTCGGGCAGAAAACAGTCACAAACCTCAATACACCCGGGTATACCCGAATTCGTGGGACTAGCCGAGCTCGAATAAAGTGTGTCGCCAGTGTATATCTCCATAATTGTTAACACTATCACTCTTTACTCAAATTACAATTGAAATACACATAGTTGAAAGTATGTATGACATATACAAGTATATGGCAAATACTAATAATCCAACATCACAATACATACATGTTTAATATACAGTATAAATAGTTAAAAAATATCCAATGTAAAAATTGAATTTAAACAATTATAATTTTTTCTCCACTTTTTTTACGTTTGCACTTGTTTTTATTTTTACAACATTTTTTTCTGGACTAAGGTCTTTTTTTCCGGACTAAGGTCTTTTTTTCCCAGCAGCACCAAAGTATACAGTAGGTAAAGTTTAGGCCGGCTTGCGCAGTGATGCACGATGATGTGCCATGTGTCGCAACTTGAAGATGCATTCAATGCGCCCTAGATTTTACCGGTACCTCCGCAAACGTTGCGACATGTGTTCCGTCATTGCGCATCACTGTACAAACTGGCCCAAATGGGACGTGGAACCTGGGAGTGGACACGAACCAGAAAACAACGGAGATCCCTGCAGAGCAGCTTGGCACCCCCCACTGAGACTGGATCACTCTCATCTACACTGTGGAGACCCACCATGATGCCAAAGACACCAGCACACTTGATCTATCTGATCTACTTTTGCATTTTTAACAGAAAATCCATACCTTAGTATTTGCTCACATCCAGCTTACCATCTAGGTTATCAAGCACTGCCTGTGTTAATTTTATCCATTCATTTTTAACAAGGTTGCACTTTAATTCACTTATATTTACTAATATTTGTTAAAGAGTTTCACTGGGAATTAGATCCTGTTCTATTGTGTATTCTGGTCCTGTTTTATTAAATTCACGTACAAGTGGTGTTATGGATTATAGTAGTTGCATTGAAGGTTTACAACATTTTATTTTGTTGTTTTTCCTATCACCATTCAACAAACCACACTGAGGACCAGTGCCAAGGAGGACTTTTCTTCAACACGGCATCAAGAAGGATTTTTGGACAATCCGTGAGTCAACCAGGCTGAAGGACTTCAAACACGTAAAGGTGTCATTTTTCAATTGTATTTGGGGCATTATTTGTTTATGTACTGTACATCATCCTGTGATATAGCGCAAGGTTGTGTATACTCCATCACAGGTAAAGTTTAGAGTCGCTCAATTTAATTTCTTCTGCACATTGTATTATAGAAATTATTTAGCGCTCTAAAATCTTGTTTATTGTATGTAATTTACATTGGTTTGCCCAGATGCTTTAACAACAACATGTTCCCTATGAACTGTACAAGACCTAGACTCACAATTAGAGATTGGCAAAAAAATGTTGCAAATTTGAATTGGTCTCGGATCAGCCAGTTCCTTTGGTCCGTGGATTTCCACGAATCAGTCTCAAATAGATTTGGAGTGGCTCGCCCCTCCCTACTCACAATGTGAATTATGGGTCAAGGAGAAACAGAGCTAAACCACTAAAATTAAGGAGAGGGATACTTTCTATCAAACAGAAACAATACAAACTCTCCAAGGAAGTCTACAACAAAAATAAAAGACCCATTGAATGGGTTACTAAGATTGCCATGCTCTCTAGACTGGAGCTGAAAATATTGCAAAGCAATGTGCTGACTTGTACTTACCATTGTACATTATGTGTGAAGTTAATGTCAACAGTGTTATTTGTTAAAAAAGAAATAAAAAAAATTGTATTAAACTTCTTTCATACAATATTGTTTCAAATTCTTATCATAAAGATAACTGTTCAATATGAATGTGTTTTCTTTTTATAACTCTTCGTGGAAAGTAGAGAGATAATTAGCTCACCTAAAAACACAAAGGGATTATATATGGTGTGAGAGGTAGAGATGGACAAATCCAAACAAATCCGTTTCCAGAATTTTTGCTTATGTTACCCCAAAATCCATTTTTCAAAATCCGCAACGGATTTTTTCGGTTTCAAACCGCACGGATTTATCAAAAGCCACCATCAGATACAACCCGTGGATGGATTTGTAGAATCCATTCCATGGAGTCAGCAATCCGTTGGTGGATTCTTAAGAATTCACCAACAGATGGCTGAATCCGCAGATTAGATTCTACCCATCCATTGACGGGACCGGAATCAGCAGATTTTATTGGAAGTAATAATAAAAATCTAAAAAACACAAATCAGGCTTTTTGAGATTGATCCACTGAAATCCGCGGGCCAAAGGAACTGGCTGATCTGCTACAGATCCAAAGTCACCCCAAAAAATTGCCCATCTCTAGTAAGAGGGCACAAAGACAAAGGAGCAATTATTCTTTCAATAATTAATTGGGAGAAAAAAATGAAGCCCCTTTGAAACATGGACACCCACAGCAGTTACTTAACATGTAAAAATTAGAAAAAGGAAATCACGACATTAAAGTGTCTAGTATTACATTTATAATGTATATAGAACATCATACTTTTTCTAAACCATTTGCTGCATTCTGTACATATAAACAACATTGATGAATGTACATGTAAACAGGAAAATATTTATGTTTTGCATATTACTTGTATACTGTTTGCAAAGTAATGTATGTTGTAAACAGAAGCAGAACAGTACAGTATATACAGTACTATTAGTACTATCAGTGAAAAATTGGTACGGCATGATATTGTCAAAAAAAATAAAGGCATTTGTAAGACAGTCTAATTGTGTACACTATTGGGTTTTCTGTTATGCACATGCTCTACTTGTCATGCTTGAATAGAGTACGAACAAAACCGACGCATGCGCAAAAAAGGTAACATGACAAGTATCTTCAAAGTGCTTGGATATGCGCACTATTGCTGTAGGGAGAAGTTTGGTGTCCAGATGCAACTGTACTCATTATACAACATAGAAAAATAGGCTAAAGCGCTCCAATGCAGGTGTAATAAGTAAAATAAGCCAAACCACTAAACCAGGGTACTAATAAGAATAATAGTACTTAATGTGCAATAATATGGGTACTATCCTCCTGAAGACAGGTGGTAGATGGTACATGCCCACTCACCCTCAGTCTCATCGGCAGGTTCCCCTGAAATTCAGCAATACTCACATCCTAGGAGTGGTAGGCAAGCTGTGCAGCTACAGATATGCAGTAACAGGAATATGGAGAACAAAAAGCGCACTAGCAAAAACGGAGCAGGAAGGACCCAAAAAGAAAAATGATTTAAAAGGGCACTTTAATGTGACAAGAGACCCATCCAACGCGTTTAAAAGTGCCCTTTTAAATCATTTTTCTTTTTGGGTCCTTCCTGCTCCGTTTTTGCTAGTACACTTTTTGTTCTCCATATTCCTGTGATTATACAACATATAATGGAAGACGCTATTACAAATTGCAGAGATTACTCCCAGCACCACCTGGTGACAATAATGATGTATAGCAACAAAGGCTATAGCTACATCAACAATGTGCTAAAGTATATGACATACGTTAATGCTGTTGAAAAAATTAGCCCGCTGTGCTCATCTTGTTATAGTGTGCCAGTGGGTGCAATAATGTCTGCTACATATGTAACATGGTAACTATTTTAATGAGATAAGTAATGTATGCTGTTTTTGCATATAATTAGCTTCGTGAATTTATGTTAACCGGAGGGAAGGTAATGGGCATTACTGATTTTGATTTTAATAGGACGATATGAACCCTGACGTAATGGAACCTTGTGCATCCCGGTCCAAAGTAATTAAACGAGTGGACAACTATTATATGGATTTATATAAATGTTAAAGAAGCCTTAGCTACAAATTAATATGTTCCCACATTATCTTTGTCACCTTCTTGGTGCTCCTATGTTCAAAATCTTGACAATATCTTAATTAAAGAGCAATCATTTTAGAACCTCTATAAATAAAACACAATTGGTTTTTAAATACTGTAAACTTATTTTTTACACAACTTGCCCGAGGTTAATATTTTGGATGGAATTTAACCACTGTGTTTTTAGATACTAAGCTTTTTGGGGTCCAAATTAATTTTTCTTAATGTTTTATTTAATGTTTGGTTAATGATTCTATACAGTATATTGTAATTTTGTTCTGAAAAGTCCTGCATAGATGGTTCTTTAAGGTAATAGAAATTTGAGGAATTGTATAAATTGTTGCCCCTGAAGTCCTGTAAGCAAAATGTTTATAGGAATGAAGGAGCAATAATTCATTATTTATTTTGAAGACATTGCCCTCTATTAAACCATTCTGTATACAATACTGTACAGTATATACTTTCTTTATATGCACACAGAACTATAATTTACTGTACTGCAAGTGAAAATATAGGTAACGAATTGAAACATCAATGTTGTTTCACATATTGTGGAATACAATTCTGTTAATTAACGTGTTTTTATTTTAAAATAATATTTCAAGATGTATTGTAGCTGACTTTGCAATTATTTAAACGGAGGAAGGCTACTTGCACAATAGAAAGAAAACATCCATGAAAAAGGTTACATCAAACAATGTGTAAATTAAATCTGAAACTCTGCCAACAGCATACTAGAAATTGCCTGAAGGAACATTGCGATATTTTGGAAATCTATCTTTTTGCTAATGCTAAGTTCATGTTGCTTACTTTCATTATTGAAACAGTTGTCAAAATTGAAACCAGCCCATCTGAATTCTTAGTATAGTTTTCTTCTTGACAGAATTGTCATAGGACGCTTTGATTATTTGTTAAGAAGAAGAATTCTGTCTTTGAAAAATGTCAGAGTTGGTATAATAACTGAGATCCAAAGAAAATAATTTTACATTTTTGTATGAACATAAAGCTTTGGGTCAATCTATGGTTGCTGTTAAATTTGAAGAGCTTTTAATGTGGTTCTTTGTTTTTTGGAGTGGCTCTGTTTCAGGTAATTTTTTGGTAAATAGATTTTGAGTAGTAATTCTAAAATGGTGATTGTCTTTTGGTAATACAATATGATCAATGAATTGTGATAGTTGAACATTCTTGTGATAGGTTTAGCATTTGGCTACATTTGTTTCTTTTTAACTCACAAATTTAGAACAGCAGTAAGCAGATATCCAGGAATAATAAAAATGAATGTTTATAGCAAAACCTGATCAGATATTTTACTGGCCTCAATTGTAAAACTCATTAGACATGCAATATGAAATCCCCCTCCCTCCCCCCCCTCTCCCTTCCCCCTCCCTCTCCCTTCCCCCTTTCGCCCTTTCCTTCCCTCTTCCTCCCCTCTTCACCCTTCTCCCCCTCCCCTTTTCCCTTCCCTTCCTTTCTCCTTCCCTCCTATTTTTAGGAATATTTTAGACATTTTGACTGCATGTTGGTTCTTTTTTAATTATTTATTTATTAATATAATATTATTTGATTTTTGGTTTATTACGTTAAGATTAGCTCATGTCCCTGAATGTTTGGTGTTTAATTTATTTATTTATTATATTAACTCTATTTCCCGTTTGTTTAAGGTATTAATCATATTACATTGCTATCATGTGTTACAATTTACTTTCTGACCAATCAAGTTCAAGTCAGTGTAGTATATATATCCTGTTTACTGATGTCGCACCCCCTGACGAAGTCGGCAAGCGCAGACGAAACGCGTAGGGTCTGACGTCATCACGCATTACGTCATTACGCATTACGGAGTTCCGTGGAGTTTCCCTGCTTCTGGAGGGGTATTTGTTTACTGGCAGGCGGTTCTGATTCTCTGCTTTGTGGAGACTCTGCTGAAGAATATCTGGACTTCTAACCACCTGTACCACGCCTGGTTCCACAGGATTGGGGCTGTCGATTGTGGTACTGTATATGGGACCATCCTTTATCCCCGGCGGTGAGACCACAGGCATGTGGGTACAGTGAGTTGATCAGGAGTCCCTTCTCTATACCATCGCAGTAGTTATACCAGGGTTACCAGACGCCAAAGAAACCATTATGTGTGTTTTATTTTCCTTCATCTTGTAAGTGTGTATTTCTACCACACATCTATGTTATTAAATTTTATTTATCTGCATATCTGAAGATAATACAGTAGGGGAGTGCGCTTTTTTCTTTTCTTTTTTACAGTGATTCTCCTTTGGATTTAGCAGACCCCATTATCACACCCAATCTTGCTTTGGGACATGTTTTGCCCTACTTATAGGACAGTTCCACTGGATTCGTTTTCTGCTGGATTGAACTTTGAACTAACTGGTATCTGATTGTTTAGAGTATTAATTGTGCATACTACTGTGTGTTTTAGCACTGCTCTGTCTTTTTCTGTTTTATATATATATATATATATATATATATATATATATATAAAATCAATAACACAACAACATTAGGATTGCGCCTAGGTCAGATCAATCTTTAATATCAATATTATCTACTAATTATAGATGGTAACTAAATAGAAGATCTATTAACCCTGTGAGAGGTATGCTAAGCTGGAAACAGAACTATGGGTAGCTGTAATAATAAAAACTGTGCATAAAATATAGTAAATTTACTGCTATGCCAATAAATTTAAATATATATATATATCAAAATCAATACATAGTAAAAAATAAAATGCTGATTGTGATCAAGTGAATCTTGTAAGTCCACCTCTAGGCT
Source organism: Ascaphus truei (assembly GCF_040206685.1). Classification (NCBI taxonomy): domain Eukaryota; kingdom Metazoa; phylum Chordata; class Amphibia; order Anura; family Ascaphidae; genus Ascaphus; species Ascaphus truei. The sequence goes on from NC_134485.1 coordinate 55,523,961, forward strand.
GTACTCAGGAGACTGGCTGCTTGATCCAAGGATACAACCAAATCTTCAAAATGAAACCTAGAAAAAACTAAAAGAAACTAAAAGAAACTAAAAGAAAAAGCTCCCGCTCCAAGTGTAAAACTAATGGGGAGGTTTATTTTCCTGAACAAGTAACAAAGTCACACTCACAAACATCCGATTAATTCAAGCAGTGTATGAGTAAACTCATGCTACAAGGATATGGCTCCACCAGATCAGCTGTCCTGCGTGTCTCCTGGGAAATTCCTCTGACTTTGCCTCCCTCCAATTCGAGTTCTCCGGCAATCCAAGCAGTTGTAGATTAGTCCACCTAAAGGCTACTCCTCCGGATCAGCTGGCAAACTCCTTGTCCAAAGTTGTGAGTGGCTGATGTAGGCTAAAAGCAGCAACCCTATGTGTTTCTTCAGCTAAATGCTAATTTCATCAGGGGATGATGCTACCCAGTCCTGATTATACTTAAATAGTCCCATTGTCCAATAGAAAAGCATGCAATACAAGTGTACTGTAACCCTGCTTCCTATCACTTGGCAAGCTGTTACTCTGTGCTGTGTTACCTGATGACTCACAGGGCCTGAGCCTCTGCCACGGAGAGCCCGGGGTGCATACAATATATATATATATATATATATAGGTTCGGTGCAGTGCCTCCACCTGCGACAGATCCCGCCAAAGGGGGAGTTAGTCTTCACAGGACATCTATACAAGAATTTCTCTTACACGACCATGTTATAAAACCAATCTCGTTTACTGATAGGTCAACCTTACGATACATTACATGCCATGACATTCAGGTGTGCTGGTACACAACATTTAACATGCCACGGAGGATGTCCACATCTATGCGCCTCGGCGGACGCCAACAATAACTTGCGCCTCGGCAGACGCCAACAGTACTTTCCCCCAATCCCGCCACCGGGTGTTCCCACGCCGTGTCCAAATATGCTAATCAGTTCTCTCATTCCCAACGGCCGTGTGTATGTGTATGGGTGAGTGCGCAGCCACTAGGTCTTAGGTGATTGAAAGGGTAAAGTTGGTGCACTTGATGAAATACCTGCCGAGCACTCTGGTGCTCGGAATTGCTACGGTTCTTCAAAAAGAGTCACTGAGGGTCCCACGCTACCATATGGGGCGCTTCTCCTCGACAGGGTAGTCCCAAACACTGCAATAGTTAGGGGGTAAAGCCCTTACTAAGGGTGTCCCTAGCTCAGCTTGTCTCTACGGTGACTCAGGGCTAACTGGGCCGGGGGCACCTTGCCTGCGCCTGGGGGGTACAACCTCCCAGCGCAGTATTTCCGTCTCTTCGTCTCTCCACGATGCTCTAACTCCATGTGCGCGCAATCCCTGCCTATATGCCTTGCAACTCCTCCTCCCATAGGCTAAACGCTCTCACCTGACCCTCCCCGTAGGGCTGCTGTGTCAAGGGACTGCTCTTCTCCCGACAAATGTACTCTCATCCTTCACGGGCTTTGCAACTACTCTTTGCAAGCGCAACCTCCCATTCCTTGGGGTGAATCAGGGGTCACGGCTACATCCTCCCCCCTGTGGATTCCAACGGCCCGCTTGGAAATCGATAACAACACAGCCATTATATAATGAAAAACACTAATACAGGGGTTCCTCTATCAACTTGTACATTTCACTGAACATGATAATCACTGATTGCACCTGGCTGAGAGCCCACTGCTGAGACTCGTAAGGAGGTGCCCCGAACTGATCATAAGCCAATCTCGTGGGAGGTTGGCCGGCTCTTTGGCTTCTGCGAATTGGCTCTTCCGCTACCTCCTTGGGGTAGTAGCAGGACTCATCGGGAGTATCCAAATCGGCCCTTGAGGGGCAGGGTAGATCTGTAAAGTCTCTTTGTGATAAAAAGCACGGGCTCTGGGGATTTAGGCCAAGGGGCCAAGGTCATTGGGCCAAGGGGCTCTTTGCCCGTAGCTCCTTCGGGAGATGCCCCCTCGGCCGGAAGGCCCCTTTGAGAGGTTCCTTCCTGTGGATAGTCCAGACTATCATGTCCTGATGACAGTTCCCCACTTAGGGGAGATGTAGGCCACTCTAACACTCCTTCTAGTTGGGGAATGGGGAGCAGATGATTTCAATGCCACGTCTTTATCCGACCCTCCGAGTCTTTTATCCGGTAGACTGGAAGGCCAGGCATTTGAGAAACCACTTCGTATACCCCTTCTCGCCAGAGGTCAGCCATTTTATGCTTTCCCGATACTCCCAGGTTGCGCAGTAGTACGGCATCACCAGTTTTAATGTCTCTATGTTTTACTTTGTGATCATAGCGCCTTTTGTTCCCGGCATTCAACTTTTCAGTGGATCTTTCGGCTTGCCCATAGGCCTTCTGCAAATTTTCTTGTAATCTTTGTACGTAGTGAAAATGGTTGGAATTGGGCACCCCATCGGTGGAGACTCTTAACTGTATATCCACTGGCAATCGGGCTTCACGGCAAAACATAAGAAAGTAGGTGGAGAACCCGGTAGATTCGTGCCGAGTGCAATTGTAAGCATGTACTAGAGTTTCCACATGGCGACTCCGCTTAGTCTTCTCGACACCTGTTAGTGTGCCCAGCATGTCCAGCAGAGTGCGATTGAAACGTTCAGGCAAAGCATCCCCTTCTGGATGGTATGGAGTAGTACGGGACTTGCTAATGTGCAGGAGGTTCAGCAATTCTTTTATTAGTCTACTTTCAAAGTCCCGGCTCTGGTCGGAATGCAGACGTTGAGGTAGCCCATAATGCATTAAATATTTTTCCCAGAGGACTTTAGCCACCGTAATAGCTTTTTGATCCTTGGTCGGAAAGGCTTGGGCGTAGCGGGTATAATGATCAGTGATGACCAACACGTTCTCTATACCATGGATGTCGGGTTCGATGCACAAGAAGTCCATGCAGACTAAATCCATAGGTCTCATACTCTTTAGATGACCCATGGGGCAGCTGGGTGGGCAGAGGTTTGCGTTGGATACACCGCACACACCTATGACAGTGATGCTCTACGGATTCTCTCATCTTTGGCCAAAAAAATCTACAGTATCCCTTACTAGTCCGAAAGTCTTGTCCACCCCCAAATGTCCGTGTTCATCATGGAGGGCTTTCAGCACTAAGTATTGAAGTCGTTTTGGCAACACTAGTTTGCGCCGATCCCGGTGGTCATGATACTTCACTACTCGGTATAACAATCGATCTTGAATTTCAAATTTGTCCGCCTCCCGCATTAGGATACCTCCGACATCCCTCGGAGCCTGGCGAAGCAGTTCCCGTCGCTTTTGTTGAAGGGCCTCCCGGATAGTTCCTGCGACTGGATCCTGTTCTTGATAACGTACCATATCTTCCCAAGCAATGATCTGATCGGGGGCGACATGCATTCCACTCGGGTCTCGATAGGCTGCCGGTATAGCGGTGGGTGCACACCCTAGGGAGTCAGCCACCCATAACTCCGAAAAGGCTACTTGCTCATCTATGATGGCTGCCGTGCCGCAGAGGGCTCTTATTCCCGGTCCGGGGATCTCTTCCCACTGATCTTCGTCATTGGCAGGGACCAACCCCGGTCGTCTCGACAAGGCGTCTGCCCCAATGTTTAAAGGCCCAGATTTGTATTTTAAGGTGAAGTTGTAATTGAAAAGCGCGGCCAACCAACGATGTCCGGTCGCATCCAGTTTGTAGTGATCCAGTGATTGCATCCATGATGTAGTTTGGAGGATTATTGTCGGTACGTACTTCGAACGTCACCCCGTACAGGTACTGTAGTCCCGCAGTTTATCCCACTTAAGGGCCAAGAATTCGAGCTTGTGTACCGGATAGTTCTGTTCACTGGGGGTGAGACTGCGGCTGATGTACGCTATGGGCCGTAGCCCCTCAGGATATTTCTGATGCAACACGGCTCCTAAGCCGCTCAGGCTAGCGTCCACGTGCAAGATGTAGGGTTGATTGGGGTTGGCGTAGGCCAAGACTGGAGCAGCCGTCAGGCTCTGCTTTAGGTCGTGGAAGACTTGGTCACACTCGGGGGTCCATTTATCCCCAAAGGGCTGTTTGGCTGAGTGGGTCTTCTGGCCCGTTTCAGACGGCTATATGCGGAGCAGACTGTTGAGGGCTTTGGCCCTTCGTGAATACCCCTCCACAAAACGCCGATAATAGCCGCAGAAACCCAGGAACGAGCGTAGCTCCCCCACATTCTCGGGACGAGGCCAGCTAACGACAGCTTCTATCTTAGCGGGATCAGTGGCAAATCCGGCGCCGGACAGTATGTGACCTACATACGTTACTGAGGTCCGACAGAACCGACATTTGTCCAGAGAGAGTTTGAGGCCTTCTGCGGAAAGCCTATCTAATACCTTCACGAGATGACTCTCATGCTCCTCCAAAGTTTTCCCGAAGACTATGATGTCATCTAGGTATACCAAGCATTCTCAGGGTTTGAGGTCACCCAACGTTTTCTCCATTAATCGCTGGAAGGTGGCGGGCGCTCCGCATATGCCTTGAGGCATGCGAGTGAACTGATAAAACCCAAGGGGGCAGACGAAGACAGTCTTTTCCTGATCCTCTGGGCTGATCGGGACTTGATAGTATCCAGACCGTAGGTCCAGTACGCTGAACCACTGGCTCCCGTGTAGGGCATCCAGGATCTCTTCTATACGAGGGAGGTTGTACTGATCCGGTACCGTCCGATTGTTCAGCGTCCGGTAATCTACACACAGCCTCACAGTTCCATTTTTCTTTCTCACCACCATTATGGGGGAGGCGTAGGGGCTTCGGGACTCAGTGACAATTCCGGCGGCCTCCATCTCATGGATAGCAGCTCTCACATCCTCCACATCCCGGGAGCGAGTCGGCGCGAACGTTCTCTGAAAGGCTTCTCATCCATCATGCGAATGGTATGCTGGGCGTTGCGGCTGCACCCCACATCCATCTCCTCGGTAGAGAATACGGACCGTCTTTTTTCTAGTTGCGCCCGTAACCGATTCTTCCAGGTTCCCGGCAATTCGGCCGAGCCGAAATCGAAGTCCAGGGCCGTCCCTGTTTCTTTCACTCGAGTCGTATTTGCTTGTACTGCCTCTTCCACTGAACTAACCTGATAGATTCTTCCAATCTGCTGGCCCACATCAATGGCCAGGGGGAAGGTTGATAGATTCTGCACCATCACATCAATCCGCCTAGGGATGGCGCCCTGCCAATAGCGAAATTCAAGTACGAGCCGATATCCTCGCCTCACATCTTCTACGGGAGTACTCTCAAGTGAGAATTGTTGGTCTTCGGCTAGACGCTCTGCATAAGCACACCAGGCAGACATTCTTTGTGTTTCTCTGGGACACAGCTTTGTCCACCCCTTTCGCCCACAGAACAGCAGTCCGTAGTCATCTGGAGGAGGGGAAGGCTGGGCTGGATCGGATTGAACCAATTGCAGCTGCAGACTGGACATGGGTAGCTCTTTAGTTTCGTGTAGATAAGCCCGGATGACCGCTTGTACGATATCGGCATTGGTGCCTAGGATAATAGTGTACTTGGGGGTGTCTCGGGGTTCCGGGCACACCAAGGCATCCACCTTCATGGGGTGAGACTTGCCCATGTTAAGCTGTTGGATTTCCAGATCCAAGGTCACTAACCCATCAATGGGATAGTCGTCGTTGCTCAACCCGCGTACCTTGATGTGATCCGCCGGTCGTAGCGGTCACTTCTGAAGATGACGATCATAGAACCCTCGGTATATGATGGTGACTTGGGATCCGGTGTCTAGTAGGGTAGAAGAGTAGATTCCATCCACTAAAACTCGGATCAGCGCTACCAGTGCCACTTGATTCCCATCTTATAGGGATGCAGCCCCTCCAGACGGGGGCCCATCTGTATCAGCATCCATCGCATACACCCCACAGACCATAGACTGGGACGGGAACTTCAGGGGTGAAGGGCTCTGGGGGTGAGAAGTGCCCAGGTGGCAATCGTAGGATAGATGGCCCGCTTCCCGCACTTCTAGCAGGACATATCTCTGGGGATAGCCCGGCGATCCGACGGAGGGGACAATCGTCCCACGGAAGGCGATTTCTCAGAACCAGGCTGGTCCAGTGGTTCCTCTTTCTTCTCTGTACTTCCTCTGGATTAAGCGCCGCCGCTAACTTTCAGTCTCGGATGGGAGTGTAGCATTAGATGCGTCTCGTGTTCCTTCACCTGTTGCAGTAGATGGATGAACGAAGGGGGAGGGCCCCGAGTGAGGTGATCTCGAATCATGGTGGCTATTGGGTGAGACGGACTGGATCCGCGGAGGTACTGCTTCCAGAGATACTCATCCATCTGGGATGGGAGTACATATTTATACTGTAATGCAGCAGCGGACCGAGAGATATTTGCACACAGTGTATATAGGCGGATAGCTCTTCCCCATCCTTCTGGTTTACGACATAATACTTAGCCCACAAGGCCCCGTCATCCTCCTTTGCAATATTGGCTTCGGCCAGGAATTCTATCATCAAGCGAGAGGTTAAGTCGGGGTACTGTTCGCGGTGTATTCCGATTAGCATGGCAGCCGGGGGCCGCAGACACTCCATGAGCCGCTGGCGTTTTACTACATCTGTGCAAGACCACTCTTCCATCACTCCCCACGTGTGCTCTTTCCACGTCTCTACCCCATTTTCCCCGGCAGGCACCGGGAGGGTCCCCGAGAACGCTTTTAGCTTCTGGTAGTTCTGAGCGTGGGTGGCTAAGGTAAGTGCTTCGACTAGCGGCGGCAAACTGGGGGGACTAGATAGCAGGTCTATTTTGTCATTCAGTTTCTTTAGTAGGTTACTACTCACTCCCGCTTCCATAGATGCGCTTGATTCCGGGTTACTGGACAGAGAGCGGCAGCTACCGAGCTCACTCTCGGCATAGTGGATCAACGGAAGGATGGGGTCGTCCTCCCCCAACGGGCATATGAAGGGGTTTCGAAGGGGGTAAACGAAAGGACTACCGCCGGGCGGTGCGTCGGGCAAGACCAGGGATTGTGGAACGGCAGTTTCTAACGCCAACAGGTTACGCCGACAGTCTACAAGTAAAGTATTCCAATTGGAGTCGTGGTCTATCATTACATCTACCAGGCGAGCTTTGGCAAACCCCGGGAGTTGTCGCAAGGCCGTCTGTAAAGTCTCTAGGGGCAATGCCATGGGTACTCGGGCCAACGCTACGGCGCGATGAGTGGGAGTGCGTACTTGGCGGCCCCAGTCTCGTATCTCTTGACGGGTGGGTAAAGCCATGGTGATCACAATTTAGGTTCGAGGGGCACCCCATGTCTAAAATCTCTGCAGCGCCTCCAAATGTAACCATGCTTCCTATCACTTGGCAAGCTGTTACTCTGTGCTGTGTTACCTGCTGACTCACAGGGCCTGAGCCTCTGCCACGGAGAGCCCAGGGTGCATACAATATATATATACAGTGTTCGACAAACCTATACATTTGCACGCCCCGGGCGAGTGGATTTAACATCGTGGCGAGCGCCTATTGGCCCAAGCAGCACACGTGTGGTACTAGGTGGTGAGTAGATTTCTTTGTTCGGCGAGTAGATTTTTTGGTGATTTGTTGACCACTGTATATATATATATATATATATACAGTAGAGGCAGCGATTATTCTAACAAAAACCAGTGGCAATTCCCCAAAAGACCCAGGTACACCCAGATACATTCTGAATACATTTCCTTAAACTAGCCCCAGCATTTTTGCATTGATTAATGGCCTATCAGATTAACAGCGGGGGTCCCTGGCAGTCCCATTCATGCCTCAAACTAGCCCAGAACATACCCAGCACATACCCTGAATGTAACCCGGCTAGTTTAAGGCAAATGTTAGAATAAGCGTTGCCTCTACTGTAGGTTCGGTGCAGCGTCTCCACCTGCGACAGATCCCGCTAAAGGGGGAGTTAGTCTTCGCAGGACATCTATACAAGAATTTCTCTTACACGACCATGTTATAAAACCAATCTCGTTTACTGATAGGTCAACCTTACGATATGCCATGACATTCAGGTGTGCTGGTACACAACATTTAACATGCCACGGAGGACGTCCACATCTATGCGCCTCGGCGGACGCCAACAATAACTTGCGCCTCGGCGGACGCCAACAGTACTTTCCCCCAATCCCACCACCGGGTGTTCCTACCCCGTGTCCAAATACGCTAATCAGTTCTCTCGTTCCCAACGGCCGTGTGTATGTGTATGGGTGACTGCGCAGCCACTAGGTCTTAGGTGATTGAAAGGGTAAAGTTGGTGCACTTGATGAAATACCTGCCGAGCACTCCGGTGCTCGGAACTGCTACGGTTCTTCGAAAAGAGTCACTGAGGGTCCCACGCTACGATATGGGGCGCTTCTCCTCAACAGGGTAGTCCTGAACACTGCAATAGTTAGGGGGTAATCCCTTACTAAGGGTGTCCCTAGCTCAGTTTGTCTCTACGGGGACTCAGGGCTAACTGGGCTGGGGGGTACAACCTCCCAGCGCAGTATCTCCGTCTCCTCGTCTCTCCACGATTCTCTAACTCCACGTGCGCGCAATCCCTGCCTATATACCTGGCAACTCCTCCTCCCATAGGCTAAATGCTCTCACCTGACCCTCCCCGTAGGGCTGCTGGGTCAAGGGACTGCTCTTCTCCCACCAAATGTACTCTCCTCCTTCGCGGGCTTTGCAACTACTCTTTGCAAGCGCAACCTCCCATTCCTCAGGGTGAATCAGGGGTCACGGCTACACAAGGTTGGTAATTGATGCTAAATATCAATTAAATGTATCCTGGACTTTGGGGAAATGATTTCAAGTAGAGTGAAATAGCATATATAAGGGTACAGATACCATTACAATGAATTGATACAAATTAAAAAGTGGATACATTAAACCACATTTAGCTAATATTGGAGAACAGCACTAACAGAAAGTGTGTGTGTGTATATATATATACTGTATAATCAAAAAAAAAAAAAAAAATAGATGATACCGTTCTGTGGCTAACGAAATGCTTTTATTTGTGCGAGCTTTCGAGATACACTGATCTCTTCTTCCGGCGATGTTACAATGAATGAAGCAAAAGGTAAACTTAAAAACAGTGTCTCTTGGAATGTTATCTGTGCTGTTCCTTCCCCGGTGTGGATGTGTTTTATGGCTAGAGGTGTTAAATGGTTACTGAAAGCAAGTGAAGAAAGAGTGTGTATGTGTATCAGTGTGAATAAAAATGAATGGAGAGCCCACAGTATGTACAGTGCTTTACACAAGGTGTGTGTGGAGTGGGACTGGATATAAATGGTGTGGGTGGGTGTGGAAATGTGAGAGTTAGTAGCACAACTAAAAGTGTGTGTGGATACTTAGTGGTCCCTATTGGTGTATAGGGATGGAAAAACAAGGAGTATTAGTATGTGTGAGAGACAGCTGTGTGTGCATACATATAGCACAGTATGTACAGACATGGCCTTTAGCGCTTATGGGACGAGAGTTCACTACTGTCAGTAATGACTCATAAAATTTCGATCTCTGTTTAGGCCACTGCTAAGTGTCCCGAACAGTTGCATAAATTTGTATTCATGCAACCGTCTCTGTTTCGGGGTTTTAAGATTACCTTTGAGTATGGCAACCCTCAGATCGTTCATCTTATGGCCAGAGTCAGAGAAATGTTCGCCAACAGGACTGTCTCTTGTACCGCGTGTGATGCTGTGGCGATGCAGGTTCATTCTCTTGTTTAGCCCCTGCCCTGTCTCACCTATGTAGTAGCAGCCCCTGGGCATTTCATGCACATGATGAGGTACACGACATTGCTGGAAAACATCATTGTAACATCGCCGGAAGAAGAGATCAGTGTATCTCGAAAGCTCGCACAAATAAAAGCATTTCGTTAGCCACAGAACGGTATCATCTATTTATTTTTTTATTTTTTTGATTATTGAAGCTCGGCTAACACGGTACTGATACCTCTACATTGATATATATATATATATATATATATATATATAAAGACAGAAACTGTCATAGTAATAGAACAGAGCAACAGACACCACACCATAGATATAAAATTAAAAGTGGTTCATGTGATTAATGTGTGGTGATAATTTTAATATTGATATATGTTATCTATGTTAAACCAAAAATAATTTTCAATTCTTTTTAATAAACATCCGAGAATACCTATATTTTACCACATTCAAAAGCTACATAAGGATGTTCATCAACCACCTGGGGGACAGATTGTCTCTAGGGTGGAGTCGATGGTGTCCAATGTGTCCCAGTATGTAGAGTTTTTTATACAGCCATATGTAATGAAAGTTAGATAATATTTGGGGGACACGTTGCATGTCATTGACTCCATCTCAGCAATAACTTGGAAAACATCATACATTTTGGCCATATGTGATATGGCCTCTTTATATACTTGTATAGTTAACAATAAGAGTGTAAAGGCAATTGAATAATTTTTATCTCGGGATCCGGAGTTATGTAGCTAGACTAAATCCAGTCCAACAGGATGTGGAAATACAACTTGGCTCCTTACCTTGGAGCTCTATCTCATTAGAGACAGCAGAAGTGTGAGCAGCCTGTGTCGTCTGTGTTCGTTTGTTTTCTCTCTATCTCTCTCTCTCTCTCTCTCTCTCTCTCTCTCTCTCTCTCTCTCTCTCTCTCATACTGCCCTAATGCAGCAGGTCACTGACCCCTGCACACACACCTCCTCTCCCCTTGCTTCTCCAGCACCTACTCACTAGTGTGGTCTCTGTTGAACACTTCCCTATCCTGTCAGCAGGGATCTCCTAAGATATATTGGCTATCTGTGCTCAGGTGACTCACTTGGAGACTCAAAGGGATATGTAGTCCCTACCTATAGCCTCCTAGGATTGGCCCAGGTTCGCTCGCTTAACACTGCGATTGCACGAACTGCCTGGCGGGGTTACCCCAACTCGGGCTCCACTGTATCTCAGGAAGTAGGAAATCCCGAGGCTGAAATCAATGCGGTTCAGCTCAGGAGACCCCCTGCTACCGCACACTAGTTTTAAAATTAATATTGAAACTGTATGATCGCCTGTAAGAGCCGTGCATGGAGACACAGGGTCTCCATACAAATTTTCCAGGCTGCAGTTTCAATCACTTGCCGATCGATAGGATTTATAGCGTGATAGCACTTACAAAAAAAACAAGACGTTCGATGTTGCATTTTTTTTTAATGAACTTGGATTTTTTCTTCGTGAATGTCATTTTTACCAACATGTTTTATAGCGCGATAAAACAATGCAAAGTCGAACGGCAATGCACTGATTTTATCGAAGTTCAGTGAATAAGCCCCTTTGCCTCATTGAAAATCAGCAGCAGGATCTAAACGCCTGACATTCTAGCTCCACTATATTTCAAGATCAGTTGGAGAACCTGCACCATCATATTATCACAGCAGAAACTGAACTGTGTGAACTGTGCAACGCACAACCCGCTGTGCCTGTTCAAATCGCTCCCTGTGTAACCCTCCCAGAATTTTTGGGGGGGAAATGACGACAATTCTGGTGTTTTCGCAATCAATGCAGACTCCTGTTTCAACAACAGCCCACCGTCTAAAACACTGACGTTATATATATATATATATATATATATATATATAATGCATCAGAATGACAGAACAACAAGTTCTGTAGATAATTGTGAATCAAAAATGTGAGGTCACAACAGACTTATGGTGTGTCCTACACTAAGAATGCTTCCAAGTCTATGGGCTCTATGCACAAAGCGCCGAAAAGTTTTTTTTCGCCACAAAATGCCTTTGGTATTCAGTAAGCACTGATAATTTGGCCAAATCAGCATTTTTTCTTCCCCATAAAAAAATATATCGGCAGGCGGCTGCCGATAAGCCACTTTTCGGCACCTTTCGCCACTTTTTAAAATCGGCTGTATTCTAGTAGCCCCGAGTATGTTTTCGGTGCTTATCGGTGGTGTTCGGCACTCTCGAAAACCCATTTTATCGGCAATTAGTCCCTTGGCTTGGTGGGGAGAAGGATCGGCAAGGTTGGCGGGACGGCACTTAGAAAAAATAACTAATCTCAACATCTATGGAGGCAATGGAGCGGACACATAACTTTTTAGGAAATTTAACGTGGTATTGCTCCAATTACAACTGTACTTGTCATTACAGTGTCGATGTTATTCACTTGATCGTGTCCCCACTTACGTTCATTATTGGCAGAACATCTTACTTGTCAATGTTATAATGTTTTGCGTCTCACATGACTGTTTGTGTGATGCCGTGTCAAGGGATAGTGCTATAGTAAACTCTTAAAGGAACAGTACACATCTTCACAAACATGTTACTGAAGTGTCATTGTTTAGAATTCATGTTGTCAAGCATTTGACACATAGCACCGATCATGCGTTTATTCATGTTGTTAAACATTATATAATGTTTGTAATGTTTGACGCATGATCCAACTAAGATATAGCTGTTATTCGTAATGTTGACATGTTTTTTTTGACATTCCTCTTTTTATGACGTCAGCAATAGCACAATCAATAACATTACATGATTACATTTGACACTTTGCAGTGTCATAATTTCATGTTAAGTGCTACACAGATGTATAATAGGACATAATATTATGAATATTTGTACATAATCAATAGCTAATGTCCATATGCTTTTGAATGATGCATATGCACATTCTAATTAGTTTATGTGAACATGTGACAATAGCATGCAAACTGCTACATGTTGAAACGTTGTTTGTAAACGTTAATTTCAAGGTATAATACAAATGACATTACTGCGTGTTGCGTAAAAAAGTGGTATGTGCATTTAGCATTACATAAGGACTTAGGGAAAAGTAGTCTTATAAAGCTTAATGTCACATCATAGTCTAATTTGAACATTGCCTGCTGAACACACACAATGAATCCGTATTATTTGTAATGTACACACTTTGCGAGTTCACAAGTATTATTATTATAAGTGCTATATGTTTATTTGACAGCTTGCATGTAATTAAGTCACGTGACATCATCACATAGGTATTTCAATGAGGCCAATTACCTGTGGCTTGACAGCTACAGAAAAGAAGATGATACGCTTGTTCATGAGAAGGCGCATAATTCTATTGGAGGAGAGGATAGCAGAGGGGGAGGATGTCACAGGGCCAGGAGAGGACAGAGACAGGGACAGAGACAGGGACAGGGGAGTGGAGTGAAGAGGGAGAGGGAGAAGACAAGGAGACCGGAGGAGAAGAGAGAGGAGAGAAGTGGTGCCTCGTACACGTGTGTACAGGGAGCGTACCATTTTAGATGGGATGACTGAGGAGGAGATCATCAGTCGTTATCGTTTGAGTTCAGCAGCAATCTTATCTCTTTATCAAGAGATACGCGTAGATTTAGAGAGTGTAACAGCCAGAGGTCGTGCAGTCCCTGGGCTTGTTAAAATCCTGTGCTCATTACATTATCTTGCTTCCGTGTAATTTCAGACAACTGTGGGCATAGTGGGCGGGGTCTCGCAATCGGCATTCTCGCGGGCCTTTACCCAGTTTCTCTGTGCACTCAATAGATGCGCTAGGAATTATATTCATTTTCCTACAGAGCAGACAGAGTGGCTGGAAGTTAGAAATGGCTTTTATACCATAGCCGGGATACCATGTGTGATGGGTGCAATCGATTGCACCCATGTTGCCTTGATCCCGCCTAGTCAGAGTGAGCATGCTTACCGCAATCGTAAGCACTACCATTCCCTGAATGTACAGGTGGTATGCGATGCCACGATGAAGATTATGCATGTGGTAGCCAAATTCCCTAGTTCCAGTCACGATTCCTCTATCCTGAGAAACTCATCAGTTTTCCATGCTTTTGAACAAGGCTATTTTGGGGCTGGTTGGCTGGTGGGTGAGTACATATTATGAAGTGTTAACAAACTACAATTGTGTTCTTGTTAAATGTTGCATGAAAGAATGTTTACACATTGTGTACTGTTTCTTCACGATGGATTATAGGTGACTCAGGATACGGAATTCGGCCTTGGCTTCTGACACCGGTGTCTAACCCGCAATCTGAAGCCGTGGACCGCTATAATGTAGCCCACATAGCGACACGATCGGTCATTGAGCGGACTTTTGGCCTCCTAAAAACACGCTTCAGGTGCTTAGATAGAACTGGTGGGGCACTACAATATAAGCCTGAGAAAGTGTCTGATATAGTTATAGCTTGCTGCATTCTGCACAATCTGGCACTCCGGCATAATATGTCTAGCGAAATACGTCAGGACTTGGAGGAGGAGCATCCTGTCAATGTAGCAGCTGACAGTGAGCAAACTGCCTGTGGTGTTGAGACACGTCGTAATGTGATCAACACATATTTTACATGTAACCAACTACCTATATGTTCATAGTACTACATATATGTATTCATTCATGTTTCTGACAAATACATGTCTCCAAATATCATTCACATAGGAAACGGATGCATCTCCTACTCGCACCTTCCTCTTCTCGGCTGTGTGGACAATTACATGTGACACTGGTATGTGATTCTTAAACAGGTTGGATACAAATTGTAACCACAAAACAGTTGTGTGTTTACCTCTGCCAAAAATGGCTCGCATATATATTTTGTCTGTCATAAGGTTTGTGGTTTAAGCATGAACTACCTTTACAATATGTTGCTAACCAATACTTACTGCTATATTTGTCAATAGAAATGTTCACTTGGAGTGGCACATGTGTGTGACAATGATGTGTAGCATATTGTTTATTTGAGATCACATTGTTCAGATATGATGTTGTTTTTTTATATCACCTAGTTAAGTATCACATATGTTGTTCAATAAGCTGAATTATAATGATATAAGAAAAGCCTGGAGCATTGCAGGCCTCATACATACAGTGAGAGACAGTGTATGTAAGTATCTCTGAGGCCTGCAGAACACAGACCTTGATAGCTGGTAACAGGCATTGCTTTCCTGAAGTGGCAACTTCAACACAGTTGGCACAATTATTGGCTCATTGATAGTGAGCAAATAATTGAGCCTTCTGTGCAGAACTGTGGATATCATGAAAACAAGTCCTGCTTTCATGCATCAAGGCTTGGAGTTCTGCAGGCCTCAGATATTCTTACATACACTGTCTCTCAGTATCTATCTATCTATCTATCTATCTATCTATCTATCTATCTATCTATCTATCTATCTATCTATCTATCTATCGAGATGGAGAGGTCAGTATTGACACACACAGTGTGTGTGTGTATCTATCTATCTATCTATCTATCTATCTATCTATCTATCTATCTATCTATCGAGATGGAGAGGTCAGTATTGACACACACAGTGTGTGTGTGTATCTATCTATCTATCTATCTATCTATCTATCTATCTATCTATCTATCTATCTATCTATCTATCTGTCGAGATGGAGAGGTCAGTATTGACACACACAGTGTGTGTGTGTATCTATCTATCTATCTATCTATCTATCTATCTATCTATCTATCTATCATCTCTATCTATCTATCTATCTCTATCTCTATCTCTATCTCTATCGAGAGAGAGTATATGTGTGTACATATAGAGATGTGTAGATATATATACACACACACACACACACACACACACACACACACACACACACACACACACACACACACACACACACACACACACACACACACACACACACACACACACACACACACACACACACACACACAAGTACTATATGGATCCACACTTACATATGAATAGCTGTTACAATATATTATACATGATAACATGTAAATATGATGAAGTGTGAATGAAGATTATGTGAAGTACATTTCTTCATATGCCCAATACACAATAACACATTACATTAAAGAGTAGTTAATGTGAAATGGTCAAGCTCATAATGTTGTATGTATAACATACTCTCATAACATGACAGTAAACATGACAATACTCAAGGAGTTAAATGTTACACTTAACCTTAGTCAATGTCATATTACATGTAAATGGAAGTTTGGGCCAAGTGTGTTATTATTAACCAACTGATTAATAATATGTTATGAAACATGCATCACATTAATCACTGAATTAGCATTTGTAAACATTCATATCTGTACAAGGACATACTACAATCTTTGCAACCATCTCTCCATGAAAAAAAGTATGCATTAAACACCACAACATAACAAAATAGTTTAGTGAAGGTTATTATTTATTTATTTATTTTAACTTTTGAGAGCGAGTCACAGGCCTATTTGTTGGCTGTTGTGTTTTTCTTCGCCCTGTGCCAAGTACTCTGGACTTCACTGTAGCACTTGTTGTGGGCTGTGGCACTGGTTCAGGGGCAGTGGTTGCCTGTGGCACTGGTTCATGGGCAGTGGTTGCCTGTGGCACTGGTTCAGGGGCAGTGGTTGCCTGTGGCACTGGTTCAGGGGCAGTGGTGGGCTGTGGCACTGGTTCAGGGGCAGCGGTGGGCTGTGGCACTGGTTCAGGGGCAGTGGTTGCCTGTGGCATTGGTTCAGGGGCAGTGGTGGGCTGTGGCACTGGTTCAGGGGCAGTGGTGGGCTGTGGCACTGGTTCAGGGGCAGTGGTTGCCTGTGGCACTGGTTCAGGGGCACTTAAGATACATTGCAACAGTGGTGGAGCACTTTCTTGTGTGTGTGTTTTTGTTTTCTTCCAAAAGCTGGTTTCTTTTGCGTGTCTCATTTGCAGGTGTCGGTGAAATATTTGTCAATGATGATGAAGACGGTTGGCTGTTGACAAGGACCTGCACAGAAGTGACATCAAGTGTACCAGAAACATCCTGAAGCGGTGAATGATGTACTGGTGGGTCTGGAGAAATAAAGCCGCCACGTAAAGATCCATCCTCTGATGGGTTATACTGGAATTCCTACTCTCTTGCTGTACTCCTAAATTGATTGGCTTGGCTTACATTCAGAACTAGTGCTTGTAACGTGTGGTTCAGATTTTGTAGTTCTTTAGGCACTTGTATGATGACATTTTTAATTTGTGTCATTTCAGATATCATCCTTTCATGCATCCTTTCATGCAGTGCCATCATCCTTTCATGGATTGCCATCATTTCTGAATGGCGACGATTTTCTTCACCCAAGATTCGTTCTTCAGAAGCTGCAATTGCTGAGAAAGTGTCACGAGCAGGAGGACTTGAATGCTGGGTTAATCCAGGAGTGTCAACAACTTCATGGTCACTTGAGTCACTTTCTCCATGCTCGGAAAAATCAGCTTCTAGAAATACAAACATAAATAAGCAACTCACATGGAACATACCTTTTTTTTAATGCATTAATGATAGTTGTTCTGATACTGGAACACATTAAATGATGACATCTTATGTTAAATGTATGTGCAATAAAAATGGAACAATTTTAGCCACAATTACGTGTCGAATCAGTGTGAATGATGAATGAATGAAAGCTTGTTGTGACATCAAACCTCTGAATTGGTACTTGAAAACACACACAATACATGTTGTGTAATCAAAACGTACATCTCCTGTGTCATTAACTATTAATAAGTTCATCGAATGTGAAACTCACATGTTTTAAACAATGTAATTAGCCATAGGAGTGTACACATCATATGGTGTGTACTTCAAACACTCACCTTCCATTCTTGATGATGAAATAGATAATCCAGGTGAGGACACGTGTTCTGTCTGACTAGTCAAATCTGAGACAGGAGCTGGCACAGGTGAGACAGGAGCTGCCATAGGTGACACAGGAGCTGACGGAGGAAATATATATTTCAAATCCTGTACATAATAAACTTACTTTATGTGAATTAGTTACACATGACAGTATCTGTAGTGGGTGTAGTCATGTCAAAATATCATCATTTATTCACTATACAATAATAAAATTGTTAGGTCGATCTGTACATTATCCATGTCGAACTAAATGTACATGTTCACATGATGAAGCTACATATTTTCGAACGCATACAACTTACTTTCAAGGTTAAAGCTGATATGTATGAAGGTATGTGTCCTACTATTCAATGGGGTGTTCTACATACTGCATATGTAATCCATTATGACAGGCCCAATAAGGGACATCACTGACATTAATTAAAACAATACTCTATGCTTACAAATCTGAACATAATAGTTTAATATTGTGATACTCATTAGTAATAAATATCGTAGAATGTAGGAGAAGCAGGTGTGTCGCGGAATGTGGGTGACACTCAGCACCAGATGCAGTGTGTCGCTCACAGACGCTACTGGTGTGAAAAGGTGGCGTATCAGTAACGTTACTATAATTTTTAGAAACAATAATTACTAAAGTACGTTGTAATATATAGTATAATGTTTGTTGAAACGATTGTTATAATTTGAAGTTCCAAAAAATGTCATGAACTTTGCTTGACATTGTCAGCTTATAGCTGCTGTCCACCCTCCCCCAAGACTTGACCCAACCATGACCCCAGGAGCTGGCTGGTTTCCAACAACAACCACCTCTGTTCACCTCCATGCTATGATTACATATATTTTGAAGATGTTTTAACACCCATGTATATGAGCAAAATTATAATATAAAGTGATCTATATATTAACACAAGGTAATGATATATGGTACATGTTGCTATTTATGCTCACATGAGTGAACATGAACCACAAACACAGCATTAATTAACAATTAGTGAATGTGTGTGTGTGAAATGTCATTATGTTCGCCTTTCATTTGAGAATATTCCAGGCAGGAATTGCATATGCATTAATGGGCTGTTTAGATGTACTGTATTACATAGATACACAAATATATAAATAGATTACAAATAAAAATATATATTTACAGATACATCACAAAGTCAATTATGTTGTTTCTAGCACATACACACTATGACCAAAAACACAGTGAGGACACGAATGTTTTCATTTAACGATGACTGCGGGTGTGTTTAGTGGTTATGCATGTTAACCCTGTGTGTGATTGAAGATGTGACCATACTTGAAGCTTACACATATACGTGCAAGATGTTGAATGGTTTGTTACATCAAAGATGCCAGTGTATGCTATTTTGATTATCATTACACAAAATCCCTTCCTGCTGTTCAAGTGGTGTGTGCGCATTAAAATGCTGTAAGTCAGGATTGCACAAACAATACATGCAAATGAACATACACATATAATATGTTTGTATATAATATCAAGCTATATCTATAACTACATATATATATATATGAAGTATCATCAGCAAACTTATATATCTATAATTATATATACAGAGAGAGAGAGGTTTTATATTACTAAAGGTATACAATTATGCAGGGAAACTTTATTAACATTTTGAGCCGACACGTGTAGTACAGTAAGATTTGTCCCCTGCTGGGAATTCCTGTGGGTAAATTCCGATATCCCTGTCACCTGGCAAACCCTCCACGACGACCGGAAGAAAATTTTCACGCATCTGCTCCTCCAATGGAGTTAACGTTAGAGCTGGTGCAGGCGGGCCGCCTCCAGTGGCAGAAGCATGCATCCGTTGTGCTTGGATTTTTTTTTCAGATTTAACTTGATATCATCAAATCTCTTCCTACAATTCGTCTTGCTCCTGACACGATTCCCACATGCAGGCACAGCCACTGTAATTTCGTCTCACATCTCGTTCTTCACAGCTGAACTTGTCCGTCCTTGAAATACATAACAATTATATTTAATGAATATGTAATTGAATGACCAATACATACAAAAAGTGCAAACTGTTGAAAGAGATAGATAACATGCTGTTTTTTTTTTTAATATGTGTGGCACATGAGTATTACATTTATGTCGAGACATACAAAGCTAAGTAATCTTGCGTGAATGTTGTATGAACCTAATAAATCCATTTATAAGGATTATTAGGTTCGTTGGAAACTATGAAGGATTATGTGTGTAACAATGTACTATAATTTAAAGATATTACATATTATTAGTTATCTTTTAACACATGTGACATCAGATAGAAGCAACATTTTTGGAACAATCAATGCAAACATTGACTTACCTAATAAATGGCCATACAGATAGTCATAGCGCTCCAAAATACCGATGACAAACACTCTATTTTCCTCGTCATTGAAATGAGGATTACGTGGCCGCTCCACACGTTTCTTCCCACCATGTCCAGCCACAAAGCTTGCCTGCTGCTGACTGGACTCTCCTTCTTCCAATGGAAGAGACTCCAAAAGCGCACCACCACCAAGCACCCCAACCCCACCAGACACCCCACCACCACCAACAGACACCCCACCACCACCAGCACTCACAGCAACATCACTCGCACTCACAGCAATAGCACTCGCAGTCACAGCAACACCACTCCCCTGACTCCCACGTTCACTCAGACGCATACTCACACGACTACCAGTCCCACTCACACCAGCATCACTACTTCCACGCTTCTCGGCCATACCTCTAGCACTCACAAAGAACAGGAAACTAATGTAAACACAATCGCACTGAACACTTACAAAGTGACAACAACAAAACGATTTAAACAAACCAACACAGGACAAACCAATCACAATACACAGCAATACAATACACAGCAACTCTCTCTCTCTCTCTCTCTCTATATCAAAATTTAAAATCGGCCAGCACTTTGTGTCTCTCTCTCTCTCCCAACAACACAGAGAAAGAATAGAAATACACAGTACCTTTAAATGGGCCGCTCAATAAAAAACATGCTCGCATCGGCAGATTCAGAAAGAAGTTAAATTGGCGAACATAACACGCCCTCGCCATGCTCGCCGATACACCTGTGTGTGATCGGCAAATCATCGGCATAGTGGGAACAAATGTTTTTGGCTTGATTGGCCAGGGATTCGGCACTTATTGCATACGGCGAGGTTAAATCGGCAAAATCATGCTTATCGGGAACAGTTGCCGAAAATATTTTTTCGGCGCTTAGTGCATGAGGCCCTATATCTACATTGAGACCAAGTGGAACCAAATATTTTATAGATCCACTTGGTCTTAAGTTTGGAGAAGGCATTAATGTAATCGACTTGTAGGGTCTTTATTGTGTTGTTCACAAAAATGCCTGGATAAATTATGCTGAAGAAATCCTTTTTGGATATTAGAAATACTGTATGTTCTGCAAAACGAAGTTTTAATTTTCTAGTAGTGTGCCCTATATATTGTTTTTTACAGGTGCAATGTACGGGGTAGACAATATTCATAGATTCTCAGTTAATGAAATGTTTAATATCGTAATTAATTCCTGTATGAGTTGAAGAAAAATTCTTAGAATGTTTAGAACGATGAGAATTCAACTTACACATTTTACACTATAGGCATTTATAAAAGCCTTTAGTGTCCATACATTTTGCTGAGGAAGTGACCTTGTGTGTGGGTTTGATGCAACTAGGTGCAACGTGTTTTTATAGTGTCCGCTTTTGTAAACAATATTTTTGGAATACTCTATGTGGAAGATGAGACTGAAGAAGTGGGTCTTTTAAAACTAAATGCCAATATGTTCTTATGACTTTTTTGATCTGAGATGCTAATGGATTGTATTGTGTAATGAATGGGACATTGACCTTGTCTTCCAACCTGTCAGTATTATTTCTTTTATTCAAATTGTATTTAAGAAGATCCTTCCTATCTATTTTCTGTATTTTTGAATACGCTTGATCAAGGTTGGTTTTTTCATAATTTTTTATTTGAATTTATTAATCATAAGATCAGCTTGCTGTTCGTATATGCTGTTATTTGTGCAATTACACTTAACCCTTCTTAGTTCCCCCTGAGGGATGTTATCAACCAAAGTATTGAGATGGTTACTGTCAACCTCAATATAATTGAGGCAACTTACTTGTTTATGGTACGTTTTTGTAAAGATATTACCATTCTCTATGAAGATGAGCAGGTCAAGTCCACACATAGTGCCGGCAACTGCGACGATCAGGAGACGGTCGCTGGAAAATCAAATAGAGATGACTTCCGTTACTCCGTCGCACCGTCGTGTCACCCTTGCTATAAGTGCACATGACAGCGGCAATGCATTTGTTTTGCCATGACGTCGTGTCGCGTCGCCGGCACTATAAGCGCAGCCTAATGGTGTTAAATTTTGAAGTAAAGTGAAGATGATAAATAATGTGATTTATATAATTAAAAAATATAGATAATGTGTCAGAATTCCCTTTCCAAATAAAGAATATATCATCCACAAAACATGTCAATAGCACCAGGTTTGCACCGAACTCATGCTGGGACCAGATGTTTTGATACTCCTATAATCCCATAAGAAGGTTAGCATAGCTCGGTGCAAACCTGGTCCCATTGCAGTGCCTTTAATCTGTCTTTATTAGCCATTTATTAGTTAATATCTTTATTTGTTACAGTATTATACTTTTCTTTTTCCATTTTTTTTATGTGTATATGTCTTTATATATAATTATAAGTAGCCAAACAATTATTCATTATTTTTCTTGTAACCAATCACCAAGTAATAGCACCTAATCTCACTACAAATCAGCAAAGCATAAGCATACACATTGGATACGGCAAAAATTGAATGATATGAATCCTCAGCTTATGGTAAATGTCCATAGCTCTCATAAGCCCTATATTCCCAATGACACGACTTGACACATGCGCAATATCGGTAATACTAGCATATTTGTTTGTTTTTCCCCAGAAAAGAAACTTTGACATCAAGCGGAAAAAGACAAAAGAAGGGATTTGGATGGACCTCCAATATCGCTTTTTTTAAAAGTTGCTTGCGCATTGTTTGCCAAGGGACCATCTTCAGTGATAGCTGATCTGAGAGACTGTATCCGGCAGAAGACTGCTGGGTACCTGTTGTGTTACTGCAGACCGTAGTAATAAACCGTTCCTGTTTGCAATATACCTCCGGCCTGGTGTGTGATCTAACTGGGGGGAGAGGTAATCAGTTCTACCGTGGGAGATAATCTCCATTTCCCTGGAGCCCACGGCTGATGGAGGCGCTACACTGCTAAGTATTATGTGGGGTAAGAACCCCAAAAGCCTGTTCCTGTGTCCCCAACTCACCACGGACGACTCGGCCCTCATGTTGCCAGCAGGTATATGCACCACACACCGTAATGGCCCCTATCTGCGATTGGGTGGGGGGGGAGTAAACACCGTTACATAGTCATGAGGAGTAGAGTCCATTAGAATTATACTGCTAGTGTTTTTGGAAGTAACATTTGTACATAAGGTTAAAATGTCAAGTTTTGTTTTTATTTAGAGATAATTATTTGTCTTTATTTTTGATTAACAGTAATATCTTTTGATATTTCAATATCGGTGCATAGCTTATGTTGTGCTGTTAGGGGTTTCCACAGAGACGCTTGACCTCATGAAGGGGTGGGTCCCACTTGCACTTGCATGTGGCACTAACAGTCTGAGCAGAGGACTGATCAGCTGTGGTTCAGATCGCTCTCTGCTCACTGCAGGATGTGCGCACACACAAGCATTAGTGATGTCACCGCGCATGCGCGGGATGTCGGGACATCATGACGTCATCACAGTTTCGGCCAAACAGCGCTAGTTTTAAAAGGAAATGTTTGCGTGTAATATAGTAACTCCTTAATAAAGTTCGTGTATGCACGAAACGCGTAGGAGGGTTGTTTTTCCTCCATTTTTAATGCAGACATAAAAAAGGAAATTATACCTTTATCCTAGTGCGGCCATAGCGGTGCAACTCTGATAACCGCGGGCAGATGCAGTATGCTTTTTTTTCCGGAGTATATTGCGGTATTTTAGCGCTTGTAATATTAGCATTTTATTAGCGCTGTCTGCAATACTGCAATACTGCAATACCGTCTACAAACTCAGGGGGTGTAAGCGAGCTGTTGTCTTCAAAGTCTAATACTTTAGCAGTTCAACCTACGTCAGTACACAGTCTGCGTGTGCGCGCGCAGTAATTGTACATTTGCATATTTATACATGCATGTGCAGTGCTGTATGTCTCATTCGAAAATTATTGAACGCATAGGCGTGTACTGTAACATATAGTAGGCGTGTACTGTAAAATATAGTATTTTGTCTCATCATTAATATTATGCTCCAGGGGTTATCCCAATGAGGTTTGAGGGGTGGGTTTGTACCCACTAACTCTTACGTTCAGGGTTAAATTTGCTCCTTTTGGACTTCATTTGACAGACTATTACTGATTTACTCCAATCACTTGCTGCATTATTGCCTAAATCTCTGTGTCTCCATTTATGCGTGATTCAGTGATTACAATTATCTAATTAATCCAGCACTTTGAGCGCCTGTACCATTTCAAATATCTTTTTGTACAAAATGTGTTATAGATGCCTCGCACAGTCCCCCGGCATTTAATTACGGACCTCTATAACTGCTGCGCCAACACCCCCTCCCCGAAAATCTAGAGCCCCCCAGTTTGCGAACCCTTGACTTAGACCATTATATTCTGGTGAAAATGTGAGTTCCTAATTTATTTATTTTAATTTTATTAAAGGAAGCACAATCAACTCAAATTTGATGTTGTTTGATTACCCCCAAAGCTTTAGTGTCCTGCTATTAAGAGGAGGCAATTATTTTGTGATTGCAAAGTGGGTTATATGCAGTGAGATTTGTGAAACCTGTTGTTTTCTTTATTCTTTTTAGATTTTCAGACCAAATATGGATATATATTCTACCAAATTTAAATTAAGAAGGAAATGTAAACTAAAGTATTGCAGGATACATCCTCCTAAAACAAGAAGGAACCAGCTCTCCAGAAGTCTTCATGCAAAAAAGAAAAAAGAAATTTGAATACACACAGATCTAAAATAAAATAAAATAAACTACATTTTATTCCTACATGCATTTTGTTTTTTTATGCACTGTTAAATAAAATACAAAGAATAATAGAAATGACAAATACACACAAACACTTAAGCACGCACATATTGTATAGAATACTATATATAAAGAATATTATATGCTTGTGAAATTGTGTCTGTTAACTATTTTTATAAAATGTTTATTGCTTCAAAATCAAAAGCTTGCAAGCAATGTGAATGGGATAGCTTAGAAAAATATCTTTAAAGCCACCTATGTTATACTGTATGATCTAGATTTAACTTTACACAGGAAGAAATGATTTAATCTTGCCAACAATTCGCCTTGAACAGTCAATCCATTTTGCTTAGATATTTTTAAGGAGAATTCAGGTAACGGTACATTGAGGCAGTAAAGTGGCTTTTTTAAAGCGTCGCTACTAAAAACTTTTAGGACTAAATTCTAATTTATATTTTAGTTCTCTTATCTGAAGCAGTCACAGATGGTCTTCTGAAGAATCAATAGTAGACGCCAAATATCTATTTCCAAAAGCCTTTTTACTACAGAGAATACGCTTAAGAGATTCCAGGGAATAGAAAGTAGCCAGCACAATGAAAGGAAAACATGTTCAAATAAACGTACACATAATTTTGAAATTACATGGGTATATGAGACATATGGCAACAAATCTATAAATACCCATATTGTTATTTTTCCACCTTTCCTGTCTTGTGCTAACTCTTTCTTGTGTAAATTGTATAAGATCATTACAACTGAAAATGTTTGTACTACACCAACAGTTTGTAACATGTCTCAAAATCTGCACCGCTACAGTACTTACTATGTCTGTGTTGATAACTTGAAATATTGAAAGCTAACATGGTTATTACTAAGGCTCAGATGCACTAATCTACATGTGGCTATTTAGTATAATGCTAACTTAAATTAACATTAGATTAATAGTAACATGTATACACTTGAGGGAATTACGTAACACTAACCCAGCTTTATTTCTTTAAATAGCGTAGTGGTAAATTTGTATGCCCGTTAGTTCTAATAATGCACTAATAATGCAAAAGAGGCCTTTCCCCTACATTGCAAATCCAAGGCTGTTAAGGAAATTAATGTTATGTCACTTAGGTCATATGTAAAGGTGGTGTTACTGCCATCCAGTGCCTAAAATATATTGGTTTTACTGAGAAAGAGAAAGAGACAGAGATATGTGTTAAACTGAAGGAAAATAACGTAATTATTTGCCCTGATTTAATGGAACTTAGTACATCTGGCCCTAAATGAGTTTCGGTGATAGTTTGCATTAACACACATGTACCTCACTTTTTGTTTCTTAACGTGCTGCACCCCTTTATACAGTACAGTGCCAGATTTCATTTTAGGGAGGCAAAATTTTGGGGTGGCATAAATGTCCGCACCCAAAATACTTTTGCTGCGTTCTCGGGCCTTATGGGAAGTCATTTAGCAGTTGCGGCCGACTCCTTACCTACCACCCTCCTTCTCAACCACAGCATCAAATGATGCAGCGGACCTCAGTGTGACAGTGTAAGGGATCCACTCCTGGGTTTGGCTGGAACTCATCCTTACAGAGCTACCCGAGCTCCCAGACAAATTCCTCCCTGAATTGGCAATTGGAATCACCTGCTCCTGGAATTACACTGCAGTCTGCTTGATGCTGCCTTCTATGCAGCTCTGCCCATATTGGCTGTCTATGCTATTTAGAGTCAGCCATTCCCCCCAGGAAGCTGCTGAGCATAATTCTGGAATCACTGTGTTCCTGGTAACCTGTGCTTGCCACAAGCACCCCTGCTTTAGCCATTCCTGTTTCCCGTGCTGAAGCGCTGGAGTCCCCAGCACTAAAGCTTCATTGTTCCTGTGGCCAGTCTGCATATTCTCCTTGCAGAAGCCTGCATCTTTGTTCTTGAGGCCTGTCTGCATATTACCCTTTCAGAGGCCTTCATCATGGCCTGCTCCTATTCTCCTTGCAGAGGCCTTTCCTACTTACCGAACCCTGTTACCGAACCCTGCCTGTGTACCCGACTATGCTCTTGTGCCGCCTGCCTTGACCCAGACCTGTGCCTTTGACCATCGCTCCTATGCCATCTGCCTTGACCCCAGCCTGGATAACATTAACCCTGCCATCTCCAACCCTGACCTGGCTACGCACGACCATGAAACACGCAATCCGTACCTGGCTTCATGGTCTTTGGTCATTGTATATCTATCCCCACCTAAGCCCCGTGGTTCGGTCCTGGTTTGTGATGAGCACGACCGTTACAGTCAGTGTGACTCAGTGTCAAATGATGTCATGACATCACATTACCATGGCAAAATGACACAGAGTAACATCACGTTGGTGACATCCATGGCATCATTTGACACTGCGGTTCAGAAGGAAGAAGGGCGTGGCAAATAAGGAGGCGACGCAACACTTGTGCCTAGGGGCGGCAGATTTTGAAATCCGTTGCTGCCTTTATACACACATTTTCAATATGGTCAACTTTAGATGCACAATGTATAAAATATACCTGGTGTTATACAGGTTAGAACGCAATTTACTTTATTATGGTTGAAACAATATCTTGGAGCTATCCACTAAACAATGTTATTTATAAAATGCAATAGTTTACTTTTTCCAGATATAAACTTATCAAGAGGATGTTATGGGCAACTGTAATATCCATAAATTCAGCACCGCTTATATTAAATGCATAACTTACCCATGTCTTGATTCTGAGGCCATCACCTACATAACTTGCTGTACATAAATACTCTTAAAACAACATGAAAGAAAATTGCTTGCCGCTTTATTCTAGACAGTAAACTTTTTCACTGGCACACTTTATTATATGTTTCAGACAGTCCAGGGGGAGCACATGTGGGAAAGAAAAGACAAAATAAAAAACAATTTAAGTGCAGACGTTTTGAATAAGGAGATCAATGATGTGTTGAGAATCTTTGCTCTAAAGGTGAATCTACTCACAAGATGGTTGTGGTTTTAAATGCAGTTATGGATAGGGCTGCTATCCATAAGGATATACTGGTGTGTGGGATTCCCTCCAGGCACGTCTCGTCAGTTAGGAGATGGTATATGTAGAGGAGAAAAACAGCACTACATAGCGCAATCTGATATAAACTTTATGTAAAAATTGATAAACATATAAAATGTGCACTTACAATGTGCTAGTTAAAAGTAAGCATTTATCACAATCAATGTGAAATCTGTGGGTACTGTGCAGCTCTCACCACCTCCCCTCGCCGTTCCGGAGCTCCTTCGCCTGCACCTCCAGAGTCCAGCTTCTCTCAGTGTTTATCAATTTTTACATAAAGTTTATATCAGATTGCGCTATGTAGTGCTGTTTTTCTCCTCTACATATACCATCTCCTAACTGACGAGACGTGCCTGGAGGGAATCCCACACCAGTATATCCTTATGGATAGCAGCCCTATCTGCTAACTGCATTTAAAACCACAACCATCTTGTGAGTAGATTCACCTTTAGAGCCAAGATTCTAAACACATCATTGATCTTCTTATTCAAAATGTCTGCACTTAAATTGTTTTTTATTTTGTCTTTTGTTTCCCACATGTGCTCCCCCTGGACTGTCTGAAACATATCTTTCTCCCTGGAACCCGTGAAACAGGTTCCACCAGAGGGTCTGAGCAGGGTTTTATAATATTTGTTTACCAATTTTGGTTTTATTTTATTTAGCTCACTGTTTCACTGCACTGAATTTTGCATTTATTGTCACTTAATGTAAAGTAGCTAGCGCCTTTATTCACTTTAATTCACAATACACTTTATTATATGTCAAAACCTTCTCTCATGGCTTCGAATTTAAACTCCTGCTGCTGGCTGATCCAACCGGCATCCCGCATATCAGCTGACTCCAAGTCATATGTACAGTATCTTACAACAAGGAATTCCTCTACACAGGGCCTCATTCTAGTAGCTTTGATGACTTTGATGCTATCTCAAATGGTTTGGCATGACCCCATCGAATGGTTTGTCAGTTGTGTTATGACGGTATTCAGAAAGAATCTGAAACCATCTCAAACCGGGAGGTAGGAAAATGCAATACCGCTCGGCATAGCAGCAATGGGATCTCGGCTTTTTTCTATGTTGTCCCCCGTGAGCATCTCACAATCTGAGCTGCACAGAGAAAGCCACACCTCCCTGTACAGCTCTCACAGGCCATCAGTGTTTTTATTGCAATTTGAATACTATTGTGCAGGAGCAGAGGGTCTCTGGAGATTAACTGCATTAATTTTAGGTCTGGGAACCCCCTGTTTCCCAAAATACAGGTCCCGGTATGGGGTGCCTGTATCCCCTATTCATTTAAATGTCCCTGTCACATGACGTGGGAGATTTAAACATTGCATGGGGATACCAGCACCACATAATTGGGGCCTGTATCTGGGAAGCAGGGGGTCCCCATAACTGAAATGAATGTGGTTCAGCTCCGGAAGTCCCTGCTCCCGTACACTAGTATTCAAATTGAAATAAAAACAGCTTCATTACCTTAGCGACTAGCCGCTAAGGCAATGAAGGGGTTAAACCAGAGTACCATGTTTATTTGAGGCAGAAGGGGTGGGTGAAGGGGTAATTGCCCCAGTGTGTGTGGTTAGGCCTGCCTGGAAGGTTGCAGGAGGAGTTAACCCCTGCTCTACCATAGCGGTGGGAACCACTACGGTAATGAAGGGGTTAACCACTCCCGCTAACTACCCAAGAGGCCTAATCACCCACCCATGGGACAACTACCCCCTGCACCAACCCCTCTACCTCCAACAAACATTTAAAAACACAACGCCAATACTACTCACCTCCTCTAACCCCAACACATATAGTACAGTAATGGGCAAAATTACTATTATCCAGATATGATAATAGCTCATTTGCCCATTCAGAATAAAACATTATCCAGCCAGCATAAAGTTAAAAAAAAATTCTACTTACCCCTGGCAGAATGAAGGCCGTCCTCATTTTCCTCCCGTCCTTGTCCTCCGTTGGAAGGAACACAAAAATAAAAAATACAAACTAATGTATTTAATGTATCTAACCTCTTAATCACCTTAGCGATTAGTAGCCATTATAGTATTTAAGGGGTTATCCACCCCACCCCTGCTACCCCCCCCGGGCAGCCTAACCACCCTCCCCAGAGCAAGTACCCCCACCCTCTACCCATTGATTGGCACATTGGTACATCATGCCCATGTAATATGGGCATGGTTAGTCTCTTTGGCAGTCAATAGGCAACCTAAAAAAAAAACAATCACCAAAAATAAACCAGAATAAAAAAAACAATTAAAAAATTAAACTAAAAATTAACAAAGCAAACAACAAAAATACGCCAGAATTCAAAAAAGGTGAAGGAGCGGCTCAGTGTGTAACGACACTGAGTTTGGAGCAGGGGCACCTGGTTCAATACCCGGTGTCAGTTCCTTGTGACCTTGGGCAAGTCACTTTATCTCCTTTGCCTCAGGCACCCAAAACATAGATCGTAAGCTCCATGGGGCAGGGACTGTGTCTGCAAAATGACTCTGTAAAGTGCTACGTAATACTTGCATCGCTTTACAAGAACAAAAATTGATGTGCCCTGTGCACATATTGCCGCAACTGTGCCACACTTAGATTACAATCCTTAATTAAATATGGATTTTGTAGGAGACAAGATAGTATGACAAAGGAGACATATTTGGAGAAAATATACCTTGGCTTTTATTTAGCTCATATCTTCAAATGATACAGCTTTAAGGCAACATTTTTAAAACCAGAGACAGAATATGAAACACAGACAGAGCTCAGTGCATATCCAGTGAAACCTATACACGGTACAGTGCCTAAATATATATGTATATATATCTATTAAATAAAATGGTCTTTTAGTTTAACATTTTGGCAAAAGTGTTTAAGCCCCTGAGACATGGCAGACCACATCTCAAGGGTCCCTAACACTAATATACATTCTTAATAACCTGTGCATTACCAGGAAGAATGATTTATAATAAATCTGTCAAAATTAGTTGCATAGTTCTTAGTCAGATTGAAGCTTTTATTAACCTGTACATTACCAGGAAAAGCACGCTGTATTAGATTTGTCACAATCACACTGCAAGCAAGCAAAATGTGGGAGGGGTGAGCTTCAACAAGATAGGAAGAGCCACCTTCCAATCAGCTAAGACTAGCTGAACAAGATTTGCAAAACATACAGGACACCTGCAAGCTCATATTGAACCCCCAAAATAACCACAACATATATATATAAGCATATAGGTGTCACAGAGGAGTGCTACTGAGCATGGCGATATATATTTTTAAAACCAGAGACAAAACATGAAACACAGACAGAGCTCAGTGCACATCCAGTGAAACCTATACACGGTACAGTGCCTAAATATATATGTATAGATATCTGTTAAATAAAATGGTATTTTAGTTTAACATTTTGGCCAAAGTGTTGTAAGCCCCTGAGCCACTACACGGCAGACCACAACATATATATAAGCATATAGGTGTCACAGAGGAGTGCTACTGAGCATGGCGATATTTATTATAAATCATTCTTCCTGGTAATGCTCAGGTTATTAAGAATTTATATTAGTGTTAGGGACCCTTGAGATGTGGTCTCATCACAGATTGAGATCTACGCAGACCTGGTCTCAAATGAATTCTCCAATATACCGAGACTGCGTGGCACCATGAACCTTACTAGAGGACAGTCGTGTCTATCAAGGAGCTGCGGGACCTCGGAGACCTGGAGATCAAGCCGTCGGACAAACGTGGGAATGTTGTCTTGTGGCCCAAGAATATGTACGAGAGGGAAGCCTTACGTCAGCTAAGGGATAAAAAAAATTATAGTACGCTCCCGGGCGACCCCACGGACAGATTCAAACATGATTTAGACAAACTTATTATGGAGGCTGTTTCACAGGGCATCATAACCACCAAACAGAGTTCGGCCTTGATCTCCAGGTTTCCTGTAGTTCCCACTTTTTACATGTTGCCCAAGGTCCACAAGGACCCCTCCCGCCCACCGGGACGTACCATTGTCTCTGGCATGGGGGCTGTGTGAAACCATCTGCCATTTCCTTGACAAATTTTTAATCCCTATCGTTGAAACACTGCCATCTCATCTGAGGGACACATCAGATGTGCTCCTCAGATTGGACCAGGTCACCCTTGAGGGAGGTACCGTACTAGCTACGTGGGATGTAGAATCACTATACACCAATATCAATCGTGGTGACGGTCTACGAGCAGCACGGTACTTCCTATCGAGGGAAGGCCTGGCCCCTCAGATGGTAGAATTTTTGTTGGATTTGTTACAATTTATTTTGACCCATAATTATTTTCTTTTCAAGTGCCAATATTATTTACAAATCAGGGGAACGGCGATGGGTGCAACATGAGCGCCCTCCTATGCCAATCTATTTCTAGGACTTTGGGAAAGGGAGGTGGTCTTTCAGGATGATGTGGATCTTGGGGCACATCATGTGATTCTCTGGTTGAGATTCATCGACGACATCCTTATCTTCTGGGACGGTACGTCTCTGGAGTTTGGGGTGTTCGTCGATGATCTCAACCAGAATTCACTTAACATTAAGCTCATGTCTGTCTCCAGCCAAATGTCAGTGGAATTCCTGGATCTCAGGATCTCTCTCAGTGGGGATGGACATATTGAAACTGATATTTTCCGTAAGGTGACTGCCACTAATTCTATTCTCCACACAAGTAGCAGTCATCCGACCCATCAGATCAAGGGGATCCCCGTGGGAGAGTTCCTGAGACTCAGAAGAAATTGCTCTACACAAGCAATTTATACAAGCAGAGCCAATGAAATGACATTAAGATTCCTACAACGGGGGTACAGCAGGACCTCGATTAAACGAGCTAGGAGGATCAGTGATCCTACCTTCTCTTCTGGTTACAGGAAAGGAAAATTGATTGGCACCGGACAAGAAAATCAGGTTTATTGCCACATACGACAGGAACTGGCAGAGTTATCGCAAGGCTATCCAGAAACACTTGCATTTGTTGCGTTCTGATCCAGACTTATGCCCAATTTTAGGATCAAAAGTGGATCTGGTAAGCCATAGAGCTCTGAACCTAAGAGATAAATTGGTTCGGAGTCATTATAGTGTCGATAAGGTCACCCATTTCCTCTCCAAAAGGATGACCCCGGGATTTCTGGCCTGCAAAACATGTTCAGCATGCCAATATATGGAGAATACATCCATTTTTTGGAACACACAGAACTCAAGGACATTTAGGATTAAAATGCCTTTGAATTGTAAGAGTAAGGCAGTAATATACTCTCTTTCATGTCCTTGTTCCAAAACAAATATTGGGATGACAATACGTGAAGTTCGCTTCCGCGTCCTTGAGCATGTTAGGAACATTAAAAATGCAGAGCAAGATCTCCTTAGGGGTAAAAAATTAACCACAGTGGCAAGACACTTTAAAATCTTTCATGACTCCAATCCAGGCTTATTGTCAGCTTTTGCCTTTGATCAGGTTTCACTGGGGTTGCGAGGTGGAGACTTAGAGAGACGCCTTCTGCAGAGAGAGTGCCGGTGGATTTTTACATTGGGCACTCTCCTTCCTCATGACCTTAATGAATACACGGGTTATGCCATGTTTTTGTAATCTATGGAATGCTCTCTCCTTTTCTCCTGCATACGCACCCATCAGATGTGCTGTATATGATGCATATTATTTTAATATATATTTTTTTATTTATTTAATTTTAGTTCATATATTTTTGAGACGTAAATTTAAGTATAATAAATTTATTAATAATGTTATATTTATGGGTTTTTACAGTTGGAATATTTAGGAATTTTTCTTAAATCAACATAACATACCCTTCTAATTTGACACTTACACCAAATTTCTTTTATGTTCTCCTTGACTGTTCTATTATTATTTATCATTGTTATTTATGTTTATTGATTTTTAATTATCTTGGGAGTATATCTCTTTATACTTCTCCTCCTTATTTCAATTAATATTATATCACTTTAACTTCCCCTATTATATTTGTCTATATAAATGAGTAACACTAGTGTTTTTGATTATTATATTTATTGATAATTAGATTAGTAGAATACATGTATTCATATCACAAGGGGTACATACCTTTATTATTATTACATAGTTTGGGAGATTTTAACTGCATCCTTCTTTTGCATCTATACGGCCACGCAGCCCTGTGTGTTCCTCCTCTGCCTATGGCAGTAAAAGTATACTTGAGTAATCTGTGTTTATCGGACATCTATTTGTGCAGTGGATTTTTTCTGCAGTATTCTCTGGTGCTCACATTTGTTATTCTGTTCTTTCCCTCATCTATCTTCAACTTATATAGAAGCAGGTTACTTTTCCCCTGGCAGTGCTGAACTGTCTGCCTCGTCACCTTGTCCAGGATATTGATGCAATCACGTGATGTGGACATCGCAAGCT
The DNA here is from genome assembly GCF_040206685.1 of Ascaphus truei. Classification (NCBI taxonomy): domain Eukaryota; kingdom Metazoa; phylum Chordata; class Amphibia; order Anura; family Ascaphidae; genus Ascaphus; species Ascaphus truei. Next base: position 55,558,137 of record NC_134485.1, read on the forward strand.
TTATGGTGATAACTGGGCTAATTCCGTTCGCAATCCAGGGGGAGCATAAAAGGGAAATAAAACAAAAGAACAATCTATGTGTAGACAATAAAACAATTGTGAATTCGCTATGTGATGTGTCTTGGCTCATATGCACAGCCTACTCACAAGATGTAGATAAAAAAACGGGCAGTTGGGAACAATTTCTGGACGAGAAGAAGAACTCCTATTTCGGATGGGGTGAAGACCTCCAATCTCAGCAGAACAGTGGTATATGTAAAGAAGGAAAAGTATCCATAGTGCAGACCAATCTTAAAAAAGTAACTTTTATAGGGCTTAAAAATGCACACTTACAATAAAAACATTCAAATAATGCATGTATCACAACACTGTGACGGAAGAGAGTATGATGTGGACATTTGACTCACCCCCCACCTCCGGTCTACAAACGATGCCTTAGTGGTCAGCTCTCTGCTTCCCGAGCTCTCTCCGAGGTGTGCCGACACGTCACATCTGGTTAGTCGCGACACGTCACTTTCGGATTTGGGTCTACGTTTTTAAGATTGGTCTGCACTATGGATACTTTTCCTTCTTTACATATACCACTGTTCTGCTGAAATTGGAGGTCTTCACCCCATCCGAAATAGGAGTTCTTCTTCTCGTCCAGAAATTGTTCCCAATTGCCCGTTTTTTATCTACATCTTGTGAGTAGGCTGTGCATATGAGCCAAGACACATCACATAGCGAATTCACAATTGTTTTATTGTCTACACTTCGATTGTTCTTTTGTTTTATTTCCTTTTATGCTCCCCCTGGATTGCGAACGGAATTCTACAATTTGGGGACCAGAGAAACCAGTCCCTGCCAGCTGGGTTTGAGCAGCGGGTTTTAATTCAATTTACATTTGACACGTTATTGTCACGTTTTGTATAAATTAATATTTTGTAATCACTGGATTATTACGTCTATTCACTGTATATTTTTAGTGATCACTATTAGTGTTAGCGCCTCTCTTTCACTATTACACAGCAGATAACTGGGCTAATGCAGATCAAGCAAGGCTTTGTTTACATCCTGAATAGAAACCTCCCTTGGATGACACGATGGGAGGCGGATACCTTGCTGTGATCATGTGCTTCACCATGCTGACATGCTAGGATCTCTAACAGCTCATTACATATTCACTGCTTTCTGCTGGTCGACTCGCGAGACTTCCAGCACAATGCATTGTGTGGGCTTCTCTGATTGGAGCAATGTTTGACAATGAACCAATAGGAGTCATGTTTATATTTTGAGCTGGTTAGATCACTCGAGTATTAGGCAGCGATAATTTGCATCTTTTGAATCAGCTGTTCATGCCCTCTGCTCGCAACCTTACTGGACTATGCAAATTGATTTTGTGTATTTAAACCTCAATTGGACGCCATTTCATTAAGCCCCTAGAAGAAGCAAAGGGTGCGAAACGCTGCGTCGGGCTTGTCTTTGTGTGTACTCCCCATGGATCCCCCTTATCGGCTGTGAACTCTTGCCTCACATGCCATCTCAGGACTTTATCACAAGGACAATTTTTTCATGATGATCTGCAAGTATACATAGTGATTTTTCCATCTTTTCAGTGGTGACCCCTTGTTATTCATTTGTTTCCTTGATGATCTAGGTGGTACTGTATTGGCAATTATTATTATTAGAAGTCAATAGTTTACAGCACACAGCATCAATTAATATTTTTTTGACCGGCCGGTCTTATCTCAGGAGTTTACTACTTCTCTCCTCTTGAGCAGTATTAATCTGTTCTTTTACATATATTAAGGACTACAGTATTGCTCTGTCATTTTGTATGTTTTATAGTTACGGGGATCCCATGGGGATTGTTTTAACTTTGTATCTTTTTTGTGTTCTCCATGTTCATGAATAAACATGTTTTCATTATTATATTTGCTTGAGTGCTTTTAGTGTGGCACTTTTCTTTTTTCTTTTCTCATTAATGCTTATATACAGTATATGTTGTGGTAATTTTGGGGGTTCAATATGAGCTTGCAGGTGTTCTGTATGTCTTAAGGCAACATACAAATAAACAATTAAAGAAATAAAAAGAAAACTGCGCACAAATTGTAAAATTAACTTATGTGAATGCGACAGTGCTTATATATAATACCTTATAAAAAACTCAGTGGTTAAACCATATATGTGCACCAAAGGAAAAATACTTTTTAACCTTTTAAGTGATGGGGAGATGGTCTGCTGCTCGTCAGTAATGATGGCTCAACACCATAAAGATCACATGTGAAGAAAAAAAGACATCGCACGACCTCTCTAAGGGGGCTATGCACTAAGCAGTGATAAGTCGTTTTAAGAGCACAAAGTGCTCTTAGAACGTGAAGTTCCGCAGAACGCTATTCACTAAGCCGCGCAAACAGACACTTTGCGCTCTAAAACGGACTTTTTCTTGAATTTTTTTTAAAGTACAACTTTGCTCGTACGAGCAGCTGTTTGCGCTGAATACTGCCCTTCTGCGGGATTCACTAAGCAATGCAAACTAATCGTACATGAAAGTTGCGCTGAATTATGCTCACCAGCTAAAGGCTGGAGATAAAAAAGAAGGACATAGAAAAAATTATTTGTTTACCTTATTGCATGCGCAACACCAATATAACAGGCTGACCCGCGGGGGTCCAGGGGTCCCCGGCTCACCAAGCGGGGGTCCCCACGGTAGTGCGGGGGTCCCCACGGGAGTCCCGGGGTATACGCGGCCTGCAGTAACAATGTTGCGCCTCCAAAAATAATAAACAATATTAATAACTAAATACACCCCCCCTTACACATACTATACAGTAATGGGCAAAATTACTATTATTCCCATATGGATAATAATGCATTTGCCCATTGTAAATACATATAACTTTCAATAAATACAGTAAAAACATATTACACTTACCTTTTACAGGCACCCATGATGAAGGCCATCTTCATCCTCATCTTAATCCTGCCCATGCCCCTCCGATGCTGCAAGACATACATAAGAATAAAAACATCCAATGTAATGTCCCCTAACCCCTTAATCACCATAGCGGTTATTAACCGCTACAGTCATTAAGGGGTTAACCCACTCTCACCCACCACTCGGGAAGCCTACATACCCTCCCCCACTAACCCCCCACCCCATTAGGCCTAACCACCCTCACCCACTACCCCGCTGGGAGGCCTACCCACATACCCTTGGGGCCAATACCCCCTCCCCCCACCCCCAGTACCCACAATAAAAACAATACACTGCCCCACAATAAACATCATTATATTTATTAAATACATAACTCACCCCTTGTTCCCCCCCATAAATACATGATTTATTCTTTTACATACAGGGTTCATACCCCAGGCCCACGTGAGTCCCTGGTGGGCCTGACGGGTCACCTCACAGGCCTACAGGTTACCAGCAACATGTTTCACACAGGTTCTGGAGGCCTGTTGGTGGGTCCCGCCAGGCGCCATGGCCCACTAGGCGGTCTCCACGGGTCAACGTGGGCCACAATTGGGTCCTCACGGTAGGCCAGCGGATGTCTGGGGGCCCCGGGTCAGACCCACAGGTGTCTGAGGGGCCTCGGTGGTTCCCACAGGGGTTCCCACCAGTTCTTCCCCACACACTATGGGTCCGTGGTGCCCCCACAGATGTGGGGCCACCGGTTCTTCCCCGCAGGTGTCCCCCATGGACCCACCAGCCTGATACCCGTGAGAAGCCCGAGGATACCGCAGTTGGTCTCAAGAGGTCTCTCGCAGAACCAAAAGGAACCAACCCTGAATGTAAAAAAAATAAACCTGACCTATACATTAAATACATCAATACTCCCCCCCCCCCAACACATACAGTACAATAATGTGCAAAAAAAACTATTATCCAGATAGGGATAATAGATTATTTGCCCATTATTAAACCCATTAACTAGCATAATAAAATAAATAAAGTTCTACTGATCTCATCAATAAGAAGCCCTCGTCGCCAGCACAATCCTTGTCCTCCGTTGCCAACAGAATACATAGCCAATACATAGCAATAACATTCAGATATCAATGAACCCCTTAATCACCTTATCGGATAATAACCACAAAGGTAATTAAGGGGTTAAGCCACCCTGGCCCGATACCCACCCTTCACCCAACTCCTGACGAAGTCGCCGCAGTGTGACGAAACGCGTAGAGCTGTTACGTCATTGCGTTTGTGTTGGTGTATTTGGAGTCCCTGGCTTCCCTGCGCTCCTGCTGGCAGTAATATCAAGTGTTAGCAATCATTGTATGAGGGAGCAAAGGACGTGCAGGCATTGGATGCCTTTATATCTTGCTGCCAATTCATGGTGAACCTGGGCTGTTTACATCCACTCTGCAAACCTGGGACTCACCCTACCACCACAGATGACCACAATAGAGATTTCTCTCCCACGAATGGTTCTGTTTGAAATCCTGTAAGTGCACATTCTTATGGGTTGCTGATTTTTTAAATAAATGTACCTTATTTTTTACTCAGTTACGTGCTATGGAGCTTGCGCTTTTGTTTGTTTTTTGTTCATAGATTCCAAAAGTGGTTGGCTATACCACTCCCCTCAAAGCTGCAAAGACGCTCCCTGGATCTTCTATTGGGACTATATTTCTCTCTGGATTTTTTGTTTGAGTGGAACATTCAATTTGGATTTTCCTTTTTTTTCACTATCACGTTATGGTTTGTAGATATTATTAGGTTAAATTGTGGTAATTTTAATTTATTTTAATATTTTAAATATGTCATTATAATTTATCATTTATTAGGGTTATTTCACATCCTCTTTAGCGCTACTTAATTTTTATGTTGTCTTTGATATATATATATATATATATATATATATATATATATATATGTAGCCCTCTTACCCCCACCCTAAGTGAGATTGAGGTGGGTAGGTGTATCTGACTACTTCTCAGTGTGGTGCGGTACCTGTTTGGCAACCAGGAGAGCTAAGCTTCCGCCACGGGGGAACCTGGGGTATGTACTTACACTCGGTGCAGCGCCTCCACTGATAAGGAATCCCAACGGGGTGGGAGTGTGCCCTCACCAGAACAACCATACAGTAAATACACACCGTGTGAATAAACAGTATTTACTGAGCATGAACTGTAACTTCAATAACACTCTCTTTGCATAACATCAAACAATATTTGAATAATAGTGCATCACTCTGAATGCATACCATCCCCTCACCCACATGTGCATCATCACATTCCCCTCAGTCTCTTGAGTGTCCACAACAGTAAAGACAGTGTGAGTGTGAGGGATAGCGCTTCCCTGTGTTGGGGCCCGGTGGTGCACTTAATGTATACTACCTCCCTGACCAGTCCTGGTCAGGAAAATCCTTGGAACCCAGCAACACCGCACAGTGATCCCACGGCATGCTGCGCTGCTCTCTGCAGGAATGGATGCACACGCTGACTCCACAGGGAAAAGAATCTCCAGCCGGGATGATCCTTTATCACAGTCTCTTATACATGCTGTACTGACAGTCAGGTACTGTCAGACAGAAATTCTCTTACTCTCTAAATATGGTGAAGGAGTCCCTGTCCTAAGGCCGACCCTATACCATACAGCTTCCTCTGGTGTCATAGGGGACTAACTGGGCCCTGGGGTATACGCAGAAGAACTCTCCCTGTAGCTTCTGTCTGATCCCAGACTCTGGCAGCTCACCACATGCAACTGGCAATGGTGATATACACACACTGTGAACTAATAGAAAGCAACCCCCCTTCTTCCTATGAGGTGCCTCTCACTGACACAGCCAAAGCTAACTGCTGTGGCTGCACTTCAAAGCCACACTGTATATTCTAGTCAGAGCACACAGCACGGCAGCTGTGCCACTGACTAGACTTACACACACCTAAGGGCAGGGTCCCTATCTAAGGGGCCTTCCGAAGAATTTACCCACTAACCTAGTGGGGAGTGGGACCTACCTGGGACTTGGGGGTAACCTGGCCTAGTATAAGAGCCTTGCTCCTTACACACTTCCTCCCCCTTCCTGCTCCCAGCTCCAACTGCCAAACATGGTCCCCGCAACATTATAGCCTTCCTCCACAGGAGAAGCTGCAAAACCCTATTTGCTGGCTGGCTGCACGTGATGTGGTGAAAGGGTAATTCCCAGAGGCTGCTGGGAATTGTAGTCCACTCAGGACCTCTTTAAAATTGGAACCGTGTGCGCTATCCTTACTGCACCTGTGCAAAGCTGTAATGGTCACCGCTATGCTTAACTGCACCTGCGCGACCTCTAGAGAGCCTTCCTGCCTCTTTGCCTTATCACAGTTGAACCGGGGAGCCAAAGGGGACCTGGCTACACACACACATATATATATATATATATATATATATATATATATATATATATATATATATATATATATATATATATACACACATGATGAACCAATATACAAATAAATGTAGAAGGGTTATCAAAAACATGCTCTACTACAAATACCACTTATCCATACGGACACAGTACAATAAAATCATATTTCCTTAAAAAATACAACCTCATCTTCCAATCAAAATCCTCAAATGCCAATCAAAAGCTCAAATGCCAATCAAAACATTGCATTTACATTGTATACATGATGCATACAATCTATGCACCATGTACACTCTGCAAATGAATGTTAACAATAACAAATTCCAAACAAAATACCAATACATCCAAACAAGTATACTATTTAAACCAATCAAGTCACAATAAATAAATTAGCATTCAATAATCAAATCACTAAACAATTTAAATTCCATCCATAACAATTAAACAATTAACTATTTCAATCGTTAAACAGAACAAGTTACCATCAGACAAAATATAAGTACCAAAAAAGAATACAATATACAAAAGCAAGCCTCACCATGACCTAAAGTACACCATACAAGACCAAAAATTACATCTATCTAATTTTAAAATACATTACACACACATTTATGCATAGCAGCATAGCCAAAATCATTTTAAACACAGCAAAACAAGCTTTTAAAACAACATAATTTCTTACCCTGTATGTATATATCGATCTAGACATACATACATACATTCATACATACATACATACATACATACATACAGTGGCAAGAAATGATGTACAAAAACAAAAACACATGTAAAAAACAAAAACAAAAAAGATCAAGTTAAATAAAATACATTTCTTTTGTTCACTTACCATTACTTGACCCACTCACCGACTCCCGTTGAACAGATTACTCTCGAACCAATCCACGCACAGAAACCCATAAAATAATAAACCATAAAATAATAAACATTAAAATAAAAAACCAAAACAATCCACGGGTCTTCTATTTGTAATCCATCTTCATCTGTATTCTTCTTTCTTGTATCTGCGGCTCTCCTCTGGGGTCTTCTTGTCTTCTTCGGCCATGCCCTGGCCTTCTTTCTACTGTAAGAGGGCTTCCTCCTCGCTGTCTGCCTTCAAAATGAGATGTTATAGGCTTTTATGCTTTTATGCTTTGGCCGAGAAAAAAAAAATGATGACGTCATTTAAAGGCAATGAAAGCACAGCCAATCAGAATGGCTGTGCTTCAATTGCCTTTTAGATGACGTCATGAAAAGAAAGATGGCTGGCTTCACATGGTACGGTAGCCAATCAGAGCGTGGGAACTACATCCCAACTCTGATTGGCTCTAGTAGACCATGTGACAGAGGCTTGGGGGAGAACGGATGTGACGTCATTGACAGCCTATCACATGGTACTAGAGCCAATCAGAGTTGGGATGTATTTTCCATACTCTGATTGGCTACCATACCATGTGAGGCCGGCCATCTTTCTTTTCATGACGTCATCTTAAAGGCAATTGAAGCACAGCCATTCTGATTGGCTGTGCTTTCATTGCCTTTAAATGACGTCATCATTTTTTTTTATCGGCCAAAGCACATGGTTTTCATGGCCCAATCAGGGCCGTGGGAACCATATGACGAAAATGTGATTTCATCGGCTTATAAAAGCCTATGTCGTCTCATTTTGAAGGCAGACGCAGAGGAGGAAGGACCTCCTACAGAAGAAAGAAGGCCAGGGCATGGCCGAAGAAGACAAGAAGACCCCAGAGGAGAGACGCAGATACAAAAAAGGAGAATACAGATGAAGATTGATTACAAATAGAAGACCCGTGGATTGTTTTGTTTTTTTATTTTAATGTTTATTATTTTATGGTTTATTATTTTATGGGTTCCTGTGCGTGGATTGGTTCGATGGTGTAAGCTGTTCAACGGGAGTCGGTGAGTGGGTCAAGTAATGGTAAGTGAACTAAAGAAATGTATTTTATTTAACTTGTTAATTTTTAAAAAAGGTTTTTTAACATGTGTATTTATTTTTTTGTGGTATATCATTTCTTGCCACTGTATGTATGTATGTATGTCTAGATCGATATATACATACAGGGTAAGAAATTATGTTGTTTTAAAAGCTTGTTTTGCTGTGTTTAAAATGATTTTGGCTATGCTGCTATGCATAAATGTGTGTGTAATGTATTTTAAAATTAGATAGATGTAATTTTTGGTCTTGTATGGTGTACTTAGGTCATGGTGAGGCTTGCTTTTGTATATTGTATTCTTTTTGGTACTTATATTTTGTCTGATGGTAATTTGTTCTGTTTAACGATTGAAATAGTTAATTGTTTAATTGTTATGGATGGAATTTAAATTGTTTAGTGATTTAATTAATGAATGCTAATTGATTTATGGTGACTTGATTGGTTTAAATAGTATACTTGTTTGGATGTATTGGTATTTTGTTTGGAATATGTTATTGTTAACATTCATTGGCAGAGTGTACATGGGTCATGGGTAGATCTACCCCCAATAAACATTACAATACAATACAAAAATCAATCCCCCCCCCCTCCCACACATACTATACAGTAATGGTCAAAATCCCTATTATCCATCGGGATAATAGCTCATTTGTCTTTTAAGAAATAAAACATAACCAAAACATTAACCAGCCAGCAAATAGTAAATTAAAGATCTACCGCTACCGCTGTCTTACCGCTATGGTAATGATGGGATTAACCACACCTGCTACCCACCCAAGAGGCCTAACCACAAACCTTTGGGAAAACTACCCACTTCACCCAATCCCACTACCACCAACAAACATTAAAAAACACAACAACCCTACTATCCACTTCCTCTACCCCCAACAATCCCCCCCCCCCCAACACATACAAAACAGTAATGGGCAATATCCCTTTTATCCATATCTAGATAATAGCTAATTTGTCCATTAAAAAAACAAAACATAACCTAAACATTAACCAGTCACCAAATAGTAAATTAAAACTCAACTTACCTTTACCAGGATGAAGGCCATCCGCGTCCTTCTCATCTTCCTCTTCTTGAGTGGGCACGAACAAAAACTTAAAAAAAGAACTACTGGGCACTAACCCCTTAATCATCAGAGTGGTTATTAACCACTATGGTAATTAAGGGGTTAACCTCAGCCCGCTACTCACCCAGGAGGCCTAACCACCCTCCCCAGTGCAACTACCCCCACCGTCTACCCATTGATTGACACAGTGACCCACCAATGCCCCATAGGCATGAGTTGCCACTATGCCAGTGAATATGCAGCCTGCCAATCTAGAAAACAAGCATCAAATTAAAAACACATTCCATGTCAATCCAAAAAATGGCAATAAACCAATTGATTGGCACAGTGGCACACCAATGCCCTATGGGCTTGAGTTGCCACTATTCCAGTCAATATACAACCTTCAAATACCAAAACCAATGACCCAAAAATAAAAGACATTGAATTTCAACTAAAAAAAAAAAACAAACAGCAAATTAAAGACATTGCATTTCAATAAAAAAAAATGCAAATAAAAGAGACAGCAAATAAAAGACATTGCATTTCAATAAAAAAATGGCAAAAAAAATATATTGAAATAAAATACAATCCATGTTTTTCTTACTTTTGATGTCTTCACTCACCGAATCTGATTACAGCAGCAACAGCAGCATCTCCTGGTCGACGAAAAAGTAATGTTATTCAACATCCACGGTTCTCAGGTAAGTTCTTTAGTTCTTTTCTTCATCTGTATCTTGCAATCCATTTGGGGTTCTTCTTTATCTTCATCTGTAATTGTAATCTATTTGGGGTTCTTCTTTATCTTCATCTGTAATTGTAATTCATTTGGGGTTCTCCTTTATTTTCATCTGTTAATTGTAATCAAATCGGGGATCTTCTTAATCTTCATCTGTAAACTGTAATTCAATTGGGGGGAGATGTTGTCTCCTGATTCCTGGCATCAAATGAGACGGGACATTTGACTGACAAATTGTTCCCAGCCAATCGTATTAACTGGAGTACTGTCCCTGGATGATGTCACATCCTCTTAAAGAAATGACTACCATCACATGGTAAGAACAGATTGATCCAAGAGGGATCAGAAAGATCCTCCCAAAATATGCACTCTATAGTCAATCAATGTGTGATTGGATTTAAGTGAGTCCTGCAGATAATTAACCTGCTATGGCTCTTTTATGTACATTGGATCAGATAAAATAAAGTAATACAACTTTATTACATCAATTAATTATCTAGTGACATGTGTGTGATGTTTATTTACAGTGAATAATATACTAAAAATCCCTGTAATGGAGTTGGAGTAGTATTGGAAGTTTAGAATACTTGCAATTTGTAGCAGTTTTGTTATTTCATTGTATGCATTAATATGCTTTTCACAAAACAATTGTATCCAGAAGTGACTACTCAGACATCATATATAGGTGTGGTAAGCACTTGCTGTGTCCCCAGATAATACTTGAATAATTCTTGTATCTAATACCTTATAGAGAGCATATCTATTGACTGTTGTTAGCCAAGATAGGTTAACAAGATGTATCTCTTAAGGGTACCTAGGATAGCATGATAGTAACCAACAATTGTAGGCAATATATAGCTGTAGTGATAACGAAGTAGACACTTATAGCTATAAATGTAGCTAAAATACACCGTATGGTCTCAGTTATATTTAACCAATAAAGGAACTTGATATAATATAATTCTTAAGATAATAATGCAGTGACCAAATAGACGTGGGTATTTGGTGGCTATGGTGTAATTACTAGATAACTAGCTGTATGTTCAAATTGAGGTAAAGTAACACTCATACCAGTAGTCTATGATATTGGTGTACTTAGCTCAACAAAGGTGCTGTTGAATGCCACATAATGTAGCCTAGCCATGGAGGACCTCAGACCGAGCAACACAATAGAAATATATACGAGCCGTATTCCACAGGTCAGATGTCGCAACTACGTGACATCATCACTCGTGACGTCCTACTTTCTCGAAGCGCGTTTCGTTAGGTAAACTTGCTTCTTCAGGGGGGGAGTAGCCAGCTTGGGTGTATCTATTTGTTGTACTTTATTTAAGGCTCTTTGTACACAAGATAATTTGTGCCAACGATCCAGAAACCTGGTTTTGATTTCTTTTAAAGTTTTTTCAAACTGTATAGGCCTATCAACAATTCTACTACAGTGACGGCCGCCTTTATCCTCCTGCGGCCGCCACCGCTGGATTTTGAAAACCATGGCGGCGCGAGGCATTTTTTCGTCAGTTTTCCCGCGCCGCGGGAGCTTTCATTAGCGCTTGTCTGATGATGCGGCCGCCGCGCTGGAAACTCCGTGAGAAACGGAGAACATCCCCGCATTTTTCCAGGTAAGTCGGAGGATAGGAGGGGCCGCAGCACTAGCTCTTTTCTGTGAATAAGGCAACATTAATTTCAATGTGTCAGGATAAAAACTGGAGCCATGTAAGGTGGAATTCCTATCAGTAGGTTTTCTAAATAAATCTGTATACAGCTCATGTCCATTATAATTAATTAGTACATCTAAATACGATATGTGTGTTTTGCTCTAATTTTTGATGAACTTGACCGGTATTGGTAATGTTCCTAAGTATGTAAAGAACTCTACTAGCTCGTTTTCAGTTCCCTCCCAAATGATGAACAGGTCGTCTATATAGTGACAATAAAATAGCACTTTTTCATGATATTGTGTATTAGAAATGTATTTTCTTCAAAATTGGACATGTAGAGATTATCATAAGATGGTGCCACATTGCTCCCCATTGCTGTACCCATGATTTGCAAGTAGGAATTCATTTCAAATCTGAAATAGTTTTTGTTTAGAATAAAATGTAACAGGAGCATGATGTAATCCACTGGTGCGTCTGTGACTTGCCAGCGGAGATGACACATGCGCAGTAGTAAGCACTACTACTGAAAAAACAGATAAGGTAGTGCTAATTCCTGAAGTTACTATTATATAGTATAGGTGACCAGCTGGCTGCCTGCGATATAACACTGACCCCAGGTCAGGGGATAGATAGTGAAACAATTTATATCTATGGCGCTCGGCTTATACAGATGTCAGTGAGGAGCGCATGGAGTAGCCACATGAGAGGGGATACTCTCTGATTATCGACTGCCTACATCCTACCATCTTCTGGTAAGCGGGTACTCTCGCCATAGCAGGATTGTACAAGTGGGACCCGCATTCATTTTTATTTTATATTGTGTTTATTAATTCTATTGATTCATTTTGTCATATTAAATGTGTGTTTTTTTAATCATTATAGTCACCTGTTGTTCTCAGCATTTGTTTTCTTTGTTTGTCAAAAGTGTTTTACAGTATTATACTATGTATTTTTTTATTTTTTTTATGTTTGATCATCCACACGTGGAGTATCATATAGGATTATCCAGCATCATCATTTCTGGTTGTATATATCTTTACAAATGTATAATTATTCTGTATAAGCCGAGCGCCATAGGTATAAATTGTTTTCACAGGTACTACTACTGATAATCTCACGAGATGCGGAGGACCTATCGTGGCAGGACCGATGTCACAGCTGCTGAAACGCGGAGGAAGTGGAACTTGGAACACAAGCGCAGATGACACATGCGCAGATGATACTGGAGACATCACATCAAACACTCGTGAGACAGAGATGGCCAATCAGGACCTCGGCAATGACTTCATTGACACGCACACCCGGAAGTAAATCTTCCTGACATGCAAGGACTGAGAATTAACATTGGACTAATCAGAGGGTGGCAGATTGGGGACTGCTGGGGTGATTATTCACATGATCTCACCTGTGAAATGGTTTTTGGTTGGGGGTATATATACTGGGCTTTTCCTCAGTTGTTTCATGCCTAGTCACTTAATAAAGACCTACTGTATCTAGGTCAAAACATTGTGTGGCACAAATAAATTCACTTTAATATAAAATCCGTAGAGCGTTGGATCACTTTTTTTCTGGACGTATGTGGTACAGCACTCCAAATTCACCTTAGCAAACTAGACATCCTCTACAACTCAAAGTGCCGCTTTGTCCTCCAATGTACAGTAACTACAACACACATCACTGAAAAATGCTCAAAGAACTAGATTGGTCATCACTTGATTCTAGGCACAAAGTTAATTTTTCCTTTCTTACCTTCAAATACTTTCTGTGCAAGCTACCCACCTATCTGAACCAGCTCCTCACCCCTACCACACGCAGCATTTATCATCTGAGATCTGACTCCAAATGGTCCCAAGGTTCAACAAAGTATCCGACCGCACACCCATCTCTTACCATCACCTTACATCTTGAACAATCTACCTGAGTCTCTCAAAGCCACCACTAGTCTAAGTTCTTTCAAAACTAAAGCTGTTTCACATTTTAATCTGGCCTGTAACTGTGTTACTGCACCGACACACTTTATTCGAGCAAATACCTGGTATGTACCTGGCAGATACCTGGAATGCGCCGCTCCTAACCTCTGACAAGCCCCGTTGCATTTGCCTTCCCAGCCTGGGTTCATGCCTGGCTGATGGGCGGCTAATCTGTTAAATGATAATGATTAGGATTTAATAGGCTGCAATGCTTCGCGTGTCTACCAGATGGCATAAATTCATGAATTGTAATGCAGTTTATATATATATACTGTGCAGTATTGCAGCCAGCGGGAATAAAATGCTTCAATCCCTGCTTGGAAAATAACTCAATGCACTGGGGCAGAAAACAGTCACAAACCTCAATACACCCGGGTATACCCGAATTCGTGGGACTAGCCAAGCTCGAATAAAGTGTGTCGCCAGTGTATATGTTTAAATGATAAAATATGTTACATATATATATACAGCTGAACCCAGTTATAACTCGGTGCTTGGGGTCCACATAATGCATCTGCGTTATAATGGGGATTGCGGGGGAAAAATGGCCACCGCGATTAGGGGTTCCACGTCCGCCAGAGGGGGACAGCTAGGTTAACTCTCCCAGCTGTCCCAGACCTGGTGGCACAGCAGCATCCCCCACGCAGGACTGACCCGGAGCAGCTTCGAAGGGTGCTGGGGATCTGACACCATGAGTCAGCCATCGCGGTGTGTGTGTGTAACCGCTATGCATTTCTTTGAGTCCTGTAAACCATAAATTCACACTGTACAGCCTTTCGTATATTTCTTAACAAGCCATTTGATTAGGTACCAGTTTCCCTGCAGGGGTGACATTCCAGTAAGAAAATGAATATTTTGGCTCAACAATAAAGCATCCAATCACTTCTTAAATACCTCTGCTGTGTTTTGTACCACAGAATCCTTGGGCAACTGGTTCCAAAGCCTTATTACCTCTACATCAAAAAATGGCTGTCAAAACACATTTCAATTTGGACTGATCCGATTTCAGTCCCAGTGCCCTGCTGCTAAGAGAGGAATCAATGTCTCTACTTTCATCTACTGTATGATTAACAGCAGGATTATGTCCCCCATTTGTGGCTAAACAATCTTTCTTTAGTATACTGTAGAACAGTTGTAAAGATGCAGTTCCCTTTACATGGGGTGTGTGTGGAGATTTCTTATTAGTGTCCATCTGTGGTTCCAGTCTCTCTGTGGGGGGTCAGCTTCAACTACTCAAACCGCGTTTATGCGGATCCGCGTCGTAGCAGATCGCACTATAACGGGTTGAGCTGTAAATATAATATAATGATAGATAGATAGATAGATAGATAGATAGATAGATAGATACACAATGTTGTTTGCTTTATGTTAATCATTCTTAATATAGACGTTTTGTATTTGTATCAATACAAAGAATTACAAAATGTATTAAAAAGTATATTTGGGTCTGTGGGAAAATTACTGAATTTCTTTGCATTGTTCCATTGTAATTTAAAAGTCCATTTTATACTTGGGAAATAAAGAAGTGCAATTAGCAGCCTAAAAAGATTTTAATTAATAAGTAAATTGGAAAATGCTAATTATTCCCAAAGTAACTAAAATACTTATCTGCTGGTAGCAGTAGTCTGTCCAAATGTCCCTTACCTGCATAATCATCATCGGTTCTAGGAAAGCAGCAAGAACAAAAATTAAATTGAGCCTTTTGCTGCAGGAGATGCTTGTAGGTGATTTCAGAGCAATGAGATTTAGTAATCTGCAGACTCAATAGAATCTACAGGAATTATGTACCCAAGTCTCATTGATGCAAAAACCCAAGAAAAAACTGCACAAGATTTATAAAAAAAATATAACAAGGTGCTAGAGAGTGGTATTTTTTGCTTTGATACACTTAGTGACATTTTTTGCCAGATTTTTTGTCTGGAGACATAGATGTCATAAGCAGTCACAAATGGCTTTTTTTGGTGCAACATTGGGGCAAAGAAATCTTATTTGTATTGCGCTTTTGTGAGCCTATGTACTAACCTGAAATTTCTCAATCTAAGCTATGAGTCAGAAAATCCTTTTTTATTTATTTTTACATACAGAAATTGACTGGCATACGCATACATTTGTTAATGGTATTTGTCAGTGATATACCCTTGCCTATTAGCAATAATCAATCAATGGCTAATCTGGATGCCAACACATGCAGTTCACTAGGGGTTGAGTAGAAGAAATTCATTGCAGTCAGGCTAAAGGCTCAATAATAAAAAATCCAATTAGGTTTTTTCCCAGTTTTAGAAGTTCATTAATGCACTAAAAGGACAGGGTAACAGCAAAATGAAAATACTGTTACAAAGAAATACATGAAAAAAAAAACATTATTCAAATCTATGTAATTCACATCATATTAGGCTAATAAGAATGTTTCTGTGCTCTTAAAAAAAAGGACAAAGTGCATCAAAATTATCCTCCAAGTTCAAAAAGTCTGCTAATAATGTTAGCAAAGAATTGACTTGTCAGTATTTCAACTAAAAATGGTATCTGACACAGCAGAGATGTTTCATTATACTGTATACTGTAAGTTTAAAATGGTTATCTTCACAGTATGACATGCTAAACAATATTATAATAATCTTTTACATTTACTAATACTACTTCTAAATAAAAAAATACACACAATTCCAATTTTTATTTAAATTGTAAAAATCAGGTATTCTAAAAGATGTGATATTTCAGAAATGATTTACAAATTCATCACTGTTTAAAGCACAAATGAAGAGAAACATCACTTCACATCTGAATGGTTACGTAGAATTTAATTCTGTAAAAAGTGTGGTCTGGGGCTCTCTCCCTTTGCTGACAGGAAAGTAATAAATTACCTACCCGGGAGGCCTAACCACTCTCCCCCACCCTCTCTACCCTCATCACCACACATACAAATGGGCAAAAGCACTTGTAGCCAAATATGGCTCGTAGCGCTTTTCCCCATTTGTGTTGAAATAAAAATAAATACATAATAAATACAATTGACAATACAATACATTACAATACACAGTAGGCAATAAACCCATTGATTGCTAATAACCACAATGGCAATGAATGGGCAACCTAAAAAAAATTCAATACAAAATTAAATACATGACAATTAAATAGAAACAAACATTAGCCAAACAATTCATTGATTGTCACTGTGGTAACCTATGCCCTCAGTGTGGGCACACATAACCACAATGTCAATGAATGGGCAACCTAAAAAAAAGTAACATTAAAAAATAAAATACATTATAATAAAATAAAAACAAACAGTCAAAAAAATGCATTGATGCACTCAATGAGCACAGATAACCACATTGGCAATTAATGGGCAACATAAAAAAAATCAATTAAATAAAATATGATACTGTACAAGTGCTTCTTTCTCTTGCCAGGACAAAGGCTTTCATCTTCCTGATCCAACTTCAGCCCATTGTTTGGTTGCCAATGTGGCTATGTGTATCCCTGTTGACGGCATAGATAACCACTGTGGAAATCAATGGATGAAATGGCTAATGTTTGTTTTGATTGAACTATATTTTATTGTAATATACTTGATTTTATTGAAGGGGTGGGTGCCCCTTTAACTTTCTGGTCTGTGCTGAAGCAGGGACTCCTGGCGGTTAGCTGCAAGAACGTTTCCAGGGTAGGATTTTGACTGGAGCATTGTGCCTATATGTATCCGGGATTCTGACCTGTTTCCCGGCTACATTATTGGGGTATCCAGCAACTATGGAACCCCGCTACCTACTGTAAACATAATCTGACAACACTTTCTCCACAAAACCTACCCTGAAACTCATAGCCTAGCAATCTCTGCTTGCTGGTACTCCTGGAAAGGCAACATCATAAAAATTATTTAATGTCGCATAGTTTACATACAATGCATGGCAGTACATATACAACACTCAGGCCCAAGAGCTAACACTCTAGGACCCCAAAACATGAATCAGGGGCAACCAAGTAGGCTTGACCTTTATTAGTGAGCCTGGTTACCCCTTCACCATCAGAAGGAATCCTCACTGTGTTAATCCTGATGGGCAACTAGTCTGGCCCAGGGAAGCCTGCAAGCTCGCAGTGGTCAGGCAGCTTTCAACTGTGGTTTCCAGGCCGAATACTTGACAATATACAGTATCTGGCTACATCTGTATGCAACAAGTTAACGCAAGGCTAATAAAAGAACCCAGGTAGCTGCAGTAGGTTACCTTTTTGGGTCATTGCATACACCTAAATAAATGTCTTCAAACTAGCTTATATGTTTTAGTCTGGATCTGTCACGAATCACCCCATAGGGGATTTTTAGTATATTTATATCATGTATATATTTTTAATGTCGTTGCTGTTGTAATTAATTTAAAAAAAAAATGTTTTTGTGAGATTATACTCACTCTAGTATGTCGTTGGGAAAGGGTTAATTGACTCCACATAGTGGGACAATTGGTATCCTAGGCTATTTCAGCTACTATAAATACTTTGAGTGCAGCTACCTGGGTTCATTTGTTAACCTTTAGTTAACTTGTGTAATGTATGCTTATAACCCAGTGCACCTTAGCTTCTATTTTTAGCCTGTATTAGGTTGAGCGTTGAGTCATTTCTTTAGTTGTTTTTACATCTGTATGTTACTATTTAGAGCATACACACCTCTGCTGTTGCAGGGCCGGCCTTCGAGAAAGGTGGCAACCTTTGGCCTCATGCCATTGCGTTCCCTCCTCCTCTCCCTTTTCCCATCAGCGTCAGGATCCAACTTCCACCTGCCAGGGAGGGGGAACTGGTGAGGGGGGGGGGCTGCTCTCCTTACTCCAGCTCTCCCCTCCGGCGAGTGGCAGTTGGATCCTGGGGATGACAAGAGGAGGGAGCGTGGGCCCCCAGACAGGCAGAGAGAGGTGTGTCTGTCTGTGTGTGTGTCTGTGTGTTTCTCTCTGTGTTTCTGTCTATGTCTGTGTTCATTTGCTAGAGGGGTCTTACCTTTTCCGAAGTGGGCTGTCTCCTATAGCGGCGTGTAGCCATGGCAAACGATGTCAAATGACACCGCGACATCATTTAAGAACACATTGCCATGACAACGTGACGACACAAGCTGCTGTGACATAATGACACCACAATGGTGCCAGAGGAGGGCCGTTCGTCAAGGTAAGTACCCTTAACTTTTAAACAGGGAAGGCCCTGCTGCTAACATACGGCCTTGGACCCCGAAAGCCTTAAGGCAGATCTTGCAGTGACAAAATCTTTCATTTTCAAGGACTATTCTTTGACTTTTTTGTTTTCTTTACCCTAAAAGTAGTAATATTCCGGTGCTGGAAGGTATCTTATAGCAGAAGAATTTATAGTAAATATGGCCCTGAATCCTTTTGACAAATCTGTGGGTATTTTACACACCATATTCTTTCCAGTTTTGCCCACATACAGTTATATATACACATACACATACAGTCTCTTTAGCATTAGTTAAGGAGCCAAAGCTAAATACAGATGTACACTATCCAAAACTTATTGCACCTGTTAACGTGAAGTTGGACCATTGACGCAGCACTTTTGAAATATCGACTTGGGAAATAATACACGGCTAGGCATCATTTAACGACTTTGTTTTACAACGTTAATGCATTAACGGAGGAATGATATTGTCTACTGTACATCTGCATCAAAAAATGCTTTATTACACTTCAGGTGAATAAATGTAATCAATAAAATTATTTTTAAATGTTCTTTGCTCTATCCAACCAAACCATCCTCGTCTAACTTTTAGTTTATATGACCAGCGATAAATCAAATATGATTAAACCCGCAAACCGTATTATTCATGACACAAGTAATTATGTTACTTTTCAAGATTAGCTATTATAGTATCCAGTTTCATAAAATGTCTATATTGATTCCTGCTGGCATCTGAAATGCGTACCTGGTTTATCAATTTATATTTAAAAAAATGAACACCTGAGTTTTATATCTGATGTTACCTTAAGTAACCTTTATTACAGTGAAGTTATTTGTTTGCAAAAGGCTCAACCTGACCAATTGGCATAACAGCAGTATGGACTTTCATATCAAGTGTTGTTATGCACAGGTTGTATTTTTTATAATCCGTAAGGCACAGATAAATATATTCAGCAGAAAACTGCCAATCATTTTAAAAAATGACTTTGACCAAAAAGCCATCTTTCGAGAACATGATTATATTATTCTGAGCCCACACAGAAAATCTCACTTAAAGTAGAAGCCCAAAACTGTGTTAAAAGTTGTTAAACTTAGATTGGGACAGAACTATTGGTAGGCTGTTTATTCCACCTGTATTTTAACTCAAAACATTTTGGTGTAACTATTCTTGAAATATTTGCATCTTCTTTACATAATTTGCTGAACGGCAGAATTTCTTTTCTACAGCTCAGTGAGCAAGTAGATGTGATAGAAAATGGCAAAATTATGTTATTTCGGATAAAAGTGAATTTAAACTATATAAACATCTTGCATATTAGATACCACACATTAAAGGAAATACTGGGCAAGCATACAGTAATATAACATTTTCCCCCCAAATAATAATGGGGATTTTCAATCATATCAACATCTTAAGTTAGAATGTATTTAAAAAAGCTTTAGCAGTCACTATAGAGAGTTTTATAAACTGCAGTGAGTCAGTGACCCTTCATATAATCCAGAGGCACAATGCAATCTGTCTATATGTTAACAACTGCTTCTGTGCAAGAAAAAATTAGACTGGTCAGTATCTATCCATATCATATATTACAGCAAAGGAAACATTACATTTCACAAGATTTCAGGCTTTAAAATAAATAAATATTTATAAATATACTGTACAGTGTTCGACAAATCACCCAAAAATCTACTTGCCCAACCAAAAAATCTACTCGCCACCTAGCCCCGCCCCCAACCCCACCCCTAGTCCCGCCCCCAACCCCACCCCTAGTCCCGCCCCCAACCCCACCCCTAGTCCCGCCCCCAACCCGCTTTAAAATAAAATATATAAATAAAATACATTTAATAAATTCCTAGTCAGAACAACATTCGTTTTTGACAAATGTATTTATTGTATTACATTATACTATAATTAGTCTGTGTGTGTGTGTGTGTGTGTGTGTGTGTGTGTGTGTGTGTGTGTGTGTGTGTGTGTGTGTGTGTGTGTGTGTGTGTGTGTGTGTGTGTGTGTGTGTGTGTGTGTGTGTGTGTGTGTGTGTGTGTGTGTGTAAATGTCCATCTAGAAATAAAAGCCAGGTGTTAATGACTAGTTTCCTGAACCCCTTAACCAGTGTCTGGACGTCCCCGCTTCACAATATCTAAAGCAGCAATCCCGCCTGGGATCTTACCTGATCCGCAGTCCCTCAATGTCCAGGTACCCTCATTCCCGCAATGTTATACATTGGAGGGGAGGTGTTCCCTACCTGTCTTCTGGGTTAGGGGGGGTTCCGATGTCTTCTGTGTGAAGCTTGAGTCAGATCTGGAAGAAAGTAATATAGGTTATTTCGGTGTAGTATATGGCAGTTAAGATATATAGGGTAAATAATAGATCCAGAAACAGAGTGTGAAACAGACACAAAGAGAGGGTGAGAGAGAGAGGGGGTGAGGGTGAGAGAGTTGGTGAGAGAGAGAGAGAGAGAGAGAGAGAGAGAGAGAGAGAGAGAGAGAGAGAGAGTGAGTGAGAGAGAGAGTGAGATAGAGAGAGGGTGAGAGAGAGGGTGAGAGAGAGAGGGGTGAGAGAAAGAGTGAAGGGGGGGGGGTGAGAGAGAGAGAGGGGGTGAGAGAGAGAGGGTGATAGAGGGGGAGAGAGAGGGTGAGAGAGGTGAGAGAGGGAGAGAGAGGGTGAAAGAGAGGGGGTGAGAGAGAGAGGGGGAGAGGGAGAGAGAGAGAGGGGTGAGAGAGGGGGTGAGAGAGAGAGGGTGAGAGAGAGAGGGGGTTAGAGAGAGAGAGAGAGAGAGAGAGAAGGGGTGAGAGAGACAGAGAGAGAGGGGGTGAGAGAGAGAGAGCGAGAGAGAGAGAGGGGGGGAAGAGAGAGAGAGAGAGAGAGGGGGTGTGAGAGAGAGAGAGAGAGAGAGAGAGGGTGAAAGAGAGAGAGTG